>NC_056731.1:1189566964-1189654464 GCF_019279795.1 Protopterus annectens | reverse complement strand
CTTTGGGATACTACTTCAGGCAACTCAATTGTACAGTGTTACATCATGTCACAATACACTGGAGGGGAAAGATCACTTCCAGTACATTGGAACCAGCTCTGTCACAGTTACTATGCTTTTACTTTTGGTTTTGTTCAACTCTGAGATCTGGGGAAATAAGTGAGTTTTCTCTTTCTTCTAAGTTTGTGAAACCTCAGAGTTGGTATATATAGAGACCCGCTTGCCCTGCCAAAAAAAAAAAAAAAAAGTACTATTGTGTGATACATTCACTTTGAAGTGTGCACTTTTGAAAATACAGCTGTTCTGGCTGTGATTAATTGCACACCAGTTAAACAAAATGTGATTAATTACAATAACTACCATTCATGGTTGTGCCTAAGCTGGACTAAGTAATCTGGGTATGTATAAGACGGTGCTCTTTATTTAGTCAGATCTCCACAGCTTTTGCGTGCTGCAAAATGAATCAGTAGTCAGCATTCTGAGTTCATTAATAGGTTTATGGTTTCCTCTAAATTAATCATTTGTTTCATTTAATTATTTTATTTTGTCTTTGGTTTCCGTCTCTATGCCATTGTCATCTAAGAAACTAAATGTTATCTAAGCAGGAACTACCCATGACAATTCATTGATTAATAAAGATTCTATACGTGCTACCAACAAACACTGTTTCATACATTTGTTTTAGATTATTATCCTTGATGTTTCTAAACCCCCTTTTTTACTAGTGATTAGTTCACAAATTTTTAAATGACCTATAGTACAGTTAGGCATTAATGAATGTCTTAGATAGTAACAGATGCTTCTTACTGGTTTTAAACTTCTACCAATGAGTGTGATTGGTTGTCACTTGTTTTTTAAACTGTTCAGGTGATTGTTTTGTTACGATCTGAAGAAAGCTATCACAGCCAAAAGCGCTCATCGTTTTTGTTTGTCCTTTGAATAAAGTGGTTAATTCATTTATACACTTGTCCAGTGTGTTTCTCCACAGAGAACAAGTCGTGGTGTTTAGTCAAATATTTCTTTTCTTGTTTAAAGGGAAAGTATGACTGGGTTTAGCTAAACCCCTTTAAGTATTTATTACAGGCAACAATGAAAAAATGTTTATTTATAGCCTGTCCTTGCCCCTTCCTTTAAAACAGTGGTGCATCACTTTTTAATCATTTTGTATTGCCTGATCACTTATTTTTAGAGTGCCCACCACTGACTCAGGATTTGAACATATGTAATCCAAAACTCTGATGCCTTATTTTGTTTTTACCTGCAGCTTATTTCATGGTTCTACCTTTTTGTCAATTTCATGCTTCTTATCTAGTACCTGATTTACACAAAATAATATCTGACATCATGGGGTGGGGTCGTCATTCAGCAGGCTTAACTTCAAACCAGTGACAGCACTGTTGGCCATCACTTAATATCAGGTGTGAAGAAACTGTCCCATGTTAGGTTCTCTGAGTTGATGACATTTAAGCCTTCTCTCTGGTGGTGCTGTGTTCTGATCTTGAACATTGCTTTACTAGAAAGAGAGAGTGTGTGTGTGTGTGTGTGTGTGTGTGTGTGTGTGTGTGTGTGTGTGTGTGTGTGTGTGTGTGTGTGTGTGTGTGTAAGAGAGAGCAACAGAGACAGAGTGACAGATACAGAGATAAGGCAGAGAGAGAGAACTTAAGACAAAAGCAAGCACTAGAGGACATATACTATGCCACAGGGCTTTGTATTAGAACACTACCTCACTGTCATTTCTGTGCAGAAATGGGCATGGCAAAAGTGATGGACATGCAAAAGGCATGTGGCATGTTAATCATGCATGACTGACAAGCTATGCAGATATGCCAGTGTCATTGTGAATATTCATTGTCTAACCATAGTTTACCATGTTCGTTAAAGATGTGCAATCTCAGAATTTGTATATTTAAGTGGGGTGTGTGGGGGGCTCCCCCTACATAGTGGGTGCAGGGGGGCCTACCCCCCTGCAAAAGCAAGAAGGGATTTCTTCAAAATGTTTTTTTTTTTTCAAAAAATGTTCAGAGTTCCTGTCTACCAGATAGTGGGGAGTAGCAGCCCTTTTAGCACTGAGTCATTTCAGAGTTTGGATGTGAAAAGTGGCTTGGACAGATAGAAGCAGTCCTTTTAGCATAGAGTTTGACAGTGCTGTCAAAAGGGATCCCTAGCATACGTATTATTGGCTTTGATATTGGGTCATAATTTCTCTTGTCTCTGAAATTTGAATGTCTGGTAAATTGCTAAAGATTAAAGTCAGTAAGTAATGCCAAGTGTACCCTTAACATACATTTGGCTTTATTAAGTGTAAATGTGAAAGTAAACATGTAATTTCAGCAATCTGAGAAACCAGAAAGCAAAGCTGGTTACTCTGCAAAAGGCAATCACTTCAGAGGGAGCCTGTGCAAAGCTATGCCTCTACACATATCCTTTAGCTTGCAAGGCATTGTGTGTACTGTATCTTGGATAAAAGAATATTTTTCTTACTAAAATGATAGGAGATGTATCCATCTCTATATTTTTAACTTCATCTACTGCCTGTAGGTATACAATTCTCCTATGATTGCTATATTGGCTTATACTAGCCTGTTGTGATATGTGTGTATGTATACATGCCTACATGTCTGTGTGCTTAGATAATGGGATTCAATAAAGCCTACACTAAGTGTACACTAAGTGTACACGATATGTATTTAATAAAATTCTTATCTCATTTTTTGTGTTTTCTAGTCACTCAAAGATTATGCTAAGTGTACATGTAGTCTATACTTTGCGGCAACCTTTATGAATCCATGTCAATATTTAAAGCAGCAAAAATATCAGTAGGAAAACTAAAATTAGGAGGAAGAAGGTATGTGTTATGTCTGTGTTGTCTGTTCCTCGGAACAGTGTACACCTTGTGTACACTTAGTGTAGGCTTTATTGAATCCAGCCCATGTATTAGGTACTGATTGCTCACTTTAACTGTTGTCATCGACCAGCAGTTTGCATGGTATCTTAAAATCTTGAATGATCAATACTAAATAATATGTGGGCATTTCTGTAGTTTTTGCATACAGTCTTGTTATCACTTTGTCTCCATTCTTTTCAGCGTTAAAAGATCTTACCAATCAACTTATCCCCATATACATATGCACTGCACTTGTTGAACGCTATTATATATTAAAGTAGGAAAACTGGGAGAAAAAAACTGCAAGAAATATAAATATTGCTAATCTATATTAACTTTACGAAAATACATTGTATTTATTTTTCAAGTCATTGAAAGCACCTCAGTAGGGGAACTACTAGTGCAACATAAAAATATAACTACATAAATACTTGCTAGTCAGAATAAGCAATGTACAATTTAATACCTATTCTTCATCCGGCAATTCCTTAATGAATATTCATGTGGAGAAAGCACATCTAATGATGTTTATTCATACGTATAGAAAAAAAAAATCATATGGAGGGTGTCGGATGGGGTTTGGGTGGTCCTTACGTCTGCACATCTGGTGGGGTAGTATTCTAATACAAAGCCTGTCACAGTTCTTCAAAGACTGAATCTTCTTTAATCAAGGAGAAAAATGCTGCCATAGCTTCTGGACATACTGCATATTTTTATGTTTTCACTTTATGATTTAGTGCTCTGTGTGTGTGTGTGTGTGTGTGTGTGTGTGTGTGTGTGTGTGTGTGTGTGTGTGTGTGTGTGTGTGTGTGTGTGTGTGTGTGAGAGAGAGAGAGAGAGAGAGTCAGAGATGTACTTTAGCAAAGACAACATTTTTATCCAGTACTTTGTCATTGCCCAGGGTTTACCATATATTTGGGTCTGCATGCTCCTGAGATTGCATGCCCACTCTCTTTTTAGCTACATGTTCATGAGTGGAATCCACTCATGATCCAAATGTTGTTGACATAGTGCATATGTATCTGCATACTGAATGCAAAGTATTTTTGTAGTCTGTCAGTAAATGCAGTATGGAAACTGGCTTAACATGACGTTTTCTTTATTGTTTTACAGTTTGGAATAAAATTATGTGTATTTCACCTTTAAGGTTTTCAACACTTACTTAAACATCAACAACACAAACTTACCACCCCCACAGCCACACTCCCCACCTTTACATTCCACTATTCTACTTCAGAAAGATTAAAACCAAAGAGACTGAAACACAATTGGGCCAAATGCAAATAGATACTCCCCCCAGGCTCAAATAACCAAGCCCCCTTAGTTCATTCACCTTTGTAAGGACTTCATCTCCCACCCACTCACTCGCATATACAACCTCTGCTTAAATTTATTTTATTTATTTATTTTATTTCCAGTTTGATAACCGGGGTGGTCCACTGGGCACAAGGAGCCCATTTTCAGTGGAGGCCCGGGGAGAAAAGCTCCAAAATTACAAAGATACAATAAAAATACAATAAAAATATGATAAAAAGTACAATAAAATGGAGTTATGAATAATCCTAGTATTATATAATATTTTAAACAAAATTGTAAGATGATACAGTGAGATGCAGCAAAATGATGTAGTGCAATAAGTGAAGTATAGGAGACTTAAGGATAGTTCATACAGAACATGCTTCGTAATGATGATGGGTAGTGTAAAGTATGCAGAGTAGTAAGAATAAATACCTAAAGTGGAGGAAGGAGAGAGAGGCAGTTGAGTAGTGAAGCAAGAGGCAATTGTTTATTAGAAAGAAGAACATATGTGAGAAAAAGCAATAGGGGGTAATACAAGGGGGGTGGAGGGTAAAGTTAGTAGAAGAGGTTTGGGCACAATTTATAGAATGTTAGAGTCATTAGTTAGTCAAATGTAATGCAGATATAGATGGAAGAAGTATATGGGGGGAGAGTGTACAGAAAGAAGGGTATGTATAGTATTTACACTATGAAAGAAATATCAAGGGGAAGCTGTTGGGCAGAATAGCAAGGTGAAGAAGAATTTAATGAAGAACAAGTAGAAATGAGTTTAATAGGATTAGGGGGGCAGAGAGCAATTACATTTCCAATTTTGGGAGAGATAATAGGATTATGCCTCAGATATGGAAAACAGCAATAGTCACCCCTATTCTAAAACTACCCAAGCCAACTACTGTTTTGCAATGCCATCTAAATACTTCACCCTTTTGGTAAATTACTAAAAATAAAAATCTACAACTATATTACTGGTTATTTACATCCATACCATCTTCTATTCAGGAAGCAACATGGATTCTGGTCTGAAGATGACATCCTATCCAATATGGACAAAGGCAACCGGATAGGACCTGTCATTATGCACCTTGGAAAAGCCTTTCATCTCATTTCCATAACTTACCATTTGGCAAATCAACTGAAATAGGCATTGGTGACAAAGCAAACCTTGGTTTGTAGACTTCCTCACTAATATATTCTTCAAGGTGAAAGTAGGCACCACCACCTCTGACACAGCTCCTCTTGTGAAAGGAGTCTCCAGGTTTCTACTTTAGCCCTTATGCTATGTTCCTTATAAATCAACAAACTCCCATCTGATCATCCTTAGGTACCTCTAATTCTTTATGAGATGACATGGTCATCTACAGGTCAGGCAAACCCCACTCTGTTATACAAACTCAGATCCAAGATTACCTCCAAACCCTCAACTAGTGGTCTATAGGCCAGAAACCTATACTCAGTCCCTCAAAAACAAAAGCAATGCTATTTGGAGCAAAGCAAAGAATAGCTAAAGCACCCAGCTTCCTTAATATTAAAGATGTTAACAATAGCACCATAGAAACTACCACATCCTTCAAATACTTTGGCATTGGCCAGACCAATCTCTTAACTTTCAAAGACACATTCAAAACACATGCAAAAAAGTCAATGCACTACTGTTCTCTGTGAACAAGCTCTCACCTTTTCTGTAAAAGCTAGCCAAAGAGCCAAAGCTGCCATAGGCAAAGGGATACTATTATCTTAACTCATATATGGACTACCCATTATAGCTGTAGCCTCAAATAAAAATGCCACCACCTTACAAAACATCTCCAATAAAATCTGCTTCTTCATTACTAACTCTCTCAATAAAAATCACTGCCCTTTTCTCGCCAAAGCTAAATGACTCCCAGTACATTTGAGAACCAACCTCCTATTAGGATTACTAATTCACAAAGCCCTCTTACTCATAAACTTTTCACCAAAACCCCCACATATAATCTCAGGGATATCTCTCAATCTCAACCCACCCTACTAACCTCAAAAACTAAACTTTATTGCACCAACCATCCTTTCTTTATCCTAGCACCTAAACTATGGAACTCCATTCCTCTCTCACTCCAAGGAATCCAAAAGCACCCATACTTTAGACAACAGGTCAAGGAACACCTCTTCACCCAAAGTGGTGCTGTACTCACCCAGGTCATTTTACTTGAACCCTGCGGCTCTCACACCCCTTTATCCCTATTTCATCCTTCCCTATCTCATCTTGCCATCCTATTACTGCCTCTCATTCATCGTACTTCCCTCTTCTCTTTGCATCTCTCTCTCTCTCACTTTTTCTCTTTTCTACTCTTCTTACCTCTGCATACCTCTCTCACCTTTTCTCTCCCGATGGTATCTTTTTCTGCAACTATTTTCACTTGCCTCTTCTAATGTCTGCATACCTTTCTATATTATGATATGCTGCTATCTCTGTAACATAAGCCATCTCAGTCATTATGGCTACATCCTATTCATAAAGCTGTAAGCATAATTTCATTATTCCATCCATGTTCTGCCATTGTAAACTACTTCTCAAACTATATGTTCTAGCATGCTCTTGCTTCTATAAATATGGATTTATATTTATTTTTTAGCATATCATTGTATTTGTAAATATGTTTTATTCATTACTTACGTGATCCTATTCACCTGGGCTATACCTGCAAATAGTCTATAAAGACTGGTGCACTACCATGGTAAACAAATAAATAAATAAATAAAAAACAAAGCAAAAAAAATTGTGTTTGGATAATTTGCTTTGGAATGCTGTTTCAAAGAATTTTACTGCATAACCATATACACTGTATGAGTACTTCTATTATATATGGCTTACTAAAATGTTAAATTATGTCATGTCTGATGAGATACATTTTTATAGGAAAATGACATTACAGATGTTAATTGTATATACTATAAAGCTTTTTCAACATTGTATTTCCATCAAGTATGACATAGAGGAGGCCATAAATGTTGTTATATGTAAATAGCTGTAAAATGATTTAACTGTACTGGTAGTTTTCTGAAAATATCTGCCTGTATTGGTAGCTGCATGCAGAAGTATTATCTTTCTTACTGAATTAAGCTCTAGAAATGAAATATTTTAGTGAAAGGATTTTTAAACCTGTATACATGCATATATATGTATGTATACTGTAGAAAACTGTAAGGTTTTATTGTTTGGAGTATGTATGTGTGTGTGTGTGTGTGTGTGTGTGTGTGTGTGTGTGTGTGTGTGCGTGCGTGCGTGCGTGCGTGTGTGTGTGTGTGTGTGTGTGTGTGTGTGTGTGTGTGTGTGTGTGTTTGTATTTTAGGGGTAAGAGAACTGTAAACGGAGTTCTACAGAAAGGCATCATCCATATATGTTGTGAACTTTGCAGTTAGGTTAATAGGTTTTGCAGACATACAGAATGCTAAACTGACCTAGAGCATTCATTCTTAAATTATACCAAATGTAGACAGTGTGGACAGTACTTTGCTTAAGCAATACTTTCTGTTTTGACCAAGCTAATTTTCCAGGCGTTATAAGGCACTGCTAAAACACTTTATTTATTTCCTTATATTGCTGTGTATACTGGGCAGGTCTTATAAGAGCTTAATATTCCAGTCCATTGATGGGTTCCATACTTTATCTTTCATTCTGGAGAGTAGCAGTCCCGAACATAGAGGATTGTTATTTGGTTGCTGTTCATAACAGTTTATGTGTTCAAGAATGAATTCCAACAACTTTACCTTATCAGCAAAGCTTGAAAGACAAATCTTAGAATCCACTTTGAGAACACATAACAAATCGGAGTTCTGATTCCTGATCTGATTAAAATTATTTGGTTTACCTAGCCCAATGTATTATCTGTTAAAGGGGGGAAAAGTGCAGGAGTGCAGTGTTTTGCATCTTTGAAAGTTGCACCACACTGCCTCACACACAGTATTCAGAAGCAAAGTACATCTTTCATTAACCAACAGTTTTAAAAGCCGTTAGACACTTCACTCTGGCATTTTTTCTTTTTTTCTTTTTTTCCCCTAAAGTGTGTTACAACTTTGAAAGTTGTCAGAAGGTTTATTCTCTGTAGTTCTGTGATGCCACCATCTGTTTAGCAATGCAAGACTAGATAATGAGGACCTTGGCAATGCACTTTGTTAATGTTATAAAAGTGTATAACAAGTTTATCTTTCAGCAGATTTCCAAGCAGAATGAATATGCTTCATGTATTATGTTAAATTATTTATATATGCAAAATATCTCATTTGCTTAAGTTTGACATCGCATTGTAATTAGGACAGACTATGTTCTACTGCTGTGTAGCTCTGTGATTCACTATACATGACACTGTATTTAAGTGTTGGAATAATTTTAATATCTATAAGCATTTTTACTTGGCATACTAACTAATTATAGTGCAAACCATAACATTTTATTTTATGTCCATTGCATATCACATTAGTATATTAGTGAAAGAGAAGGCAACAATATGTGTGAACAAAGTAAAAATAGATATACAGGATCTAAAGTCAAACTGTTGTATTTGTGGAATAAGATCTTCAACCAAACAGCATTCCTCATAATTGTCATCATATCAAGTAGATCACCTCTGTGGCATAGTTCAAAATGAGTGGATGGGGCACTGTAAATTCTTACAGGGATAGTGCCCACAACCCCCCTGGACATGGACAGTTATTACTAAATATAGTCCTGGGTATTGACTAGAGTATCTATGGTATTACATTGGGATGAAACAGCTAGGCTTGAAATGAGCTTGGAGTCAATAGCCCATAATCACCTCCTATAATCCTATGATCCTAGGATCATCATAATTATCATTATCAACAACTTAACAAGAGCTCCTTTTTATATAGGGCAAGGACGTTGTGTCAGAAGCGCTACAGAATCCTGAAAGCCCAAAATCCTGAAGACTAAAATCCTGAGACCACCCCCCCACACCCCATGCTGCTTAAATATATCAGTTCCAAGTTTGCACTTAGGGTAGTGAAGTGCAATCTCGGAGGTGATACATTTAAGTAGCAGGTGGTGTGGGAGGTGCAGGGTGGCTTGCCCCCCTGCATGTAGTTGAAGGGTAATATGTTTCTATATGCACTTGTAATGGAATATAGTAAGTGTTGGTATCCTGTGTGTTTTCAGGATTTTGAGTTTTCAGGATTTTGGTTTCAGGATTTTGGTCTTCAAGATTTTGGGCTTTCAGGATTCTGTAGCACTCCTGTTGTGTCAGCCGTTGCCTCTTCTCTCAATTTAGTGCCACTCTCCCACCTTTAACAGTCATGTCCATCTGTCACAGGTCATCTCTCACACACAACCCTTTCATCTCCTGGACAGAGATAATCATCTTCTCTTGCTTTCTTCCTGTCTTTCCCAAATCTGCTTTACCAAAATATATTTTGCTTTCTTTCACACGTAAATAAACCACCATAGCAAGTTTTCTGTGACCTTCTTTGCAGCTGGGGCTACTTTGGCTTCAGTACTGATACCTCATTTCTTTATCTGCCTTACAATGTGTGTCCTACTACCTATCTTAGGCACTTCATCTACATCAAGCTTACTAAACTGCTCTGACCTCATTTCCCAGGATTCTGTGCCATAAGAAAGCAATGGTCGCACCATTGTTATGCACACCTTACTTTTCAGTTTCTTTGCTATACTTATGTCACACGTTAACCCTGACTCTTTTTGCTACTTTGCTACAGCACCTCTGATTCTAGCTTTGAATTCCATGTACAGATTTCCCTTTTCTTCAACTACACCTCCAAGATCTGGAAGTTGTTAATCTGTTCCAGAGTCCCCCCACCTCAGTTTTCACCTTCTACTTATTTAAGCTATTTTAGTGTAGCATTATACTCTCAAGCAATCTTTTTTGGTGTTTTTAAATTAAAAGGTTAGCAGTACTCTGTAAAGATGCAAACACCTAGATAGTATATTTTATGAATAAAACCACACTTAGAACTGAAACCTGTAACTTAATGTGGCTAAAACAAAGCCCTTGAGCTGAAAAAAGCTGAGAGCAGCTAGTCTACATATTAAACACCACTACTATCACAGTCTACCCTAGTCTAGTGCCAAACCCCGGAGAACTCCCAAGGAGACAGCTGCATAACCCAATCCATAACCTACAGTAGCCCATCCAAATAGAGGTCCATACAAAATGGATATGCAATTTCCAAATGTCTCCATAGCCAGCTTGGTAGATATGGGCATCCTGAAACAATGTATTAATTGTCTCATATTCATAGACAACTATTTAATCCTTACAGAAACAAACACAGCACGTGAGAGATGCACGTACACAATTTCACTGGAGGCAAAAGTATCACATACAAACAAGGTTTATTATTATTTATTTATTGACATTTGTTGACCAGGAAAGTCCGCTGGGTCAGGAACCCATTTTCAGTGGAGGCCTGGGGAGAAAAGTTCCACAATTAATACAGTCAAATAAAAATATAGATACTTGACAAAAAAGTTTTTAAAAGCGGAAATATGCAAAAATTAAAAAAAAATGATAAAAGTAGAATACACAGACAATATAAAACGTATCAGTATGTATCAGAACTTATATAAGCTTAGATAACAGTTGGTAGTATAGTACAAAGCTTGAATTGTTTCTTTTTCGCATTGCAATAAAAAACATGGTTGTCAAGAAGGCATACACAGAACGCCTTCCACATACAGTGTCCACCACACACACATAGACCAACTTATGCTGAGGCACTAAAAAGAAATCTTTGTAAACCTCAAAGACCTCCTAATCCTATGTACAACACCGAGGCCCTACTCTCCAGACTGAACAAGGAGAAGATGATGGTTAGTTGCTTATCTGGAGCCAGGATTCTCCAAGTTACACACACACTCAAGTCAGTGCACCACAGGTACTAGTATAATTCTATCACAGTCCATGTAAGCATTAATGACCTGAGATGTACCTCCCTGGACTGTATGAATAGAGACATTATTGATCTCTCTGAATACAAATCTCAGAAAGGTATGTGCCTTGCATGGAGCAGCATTCAACCTTTAACAAGACTGATGCCATAGTATAAAGAAAATATGATTGACTTCAATACTTGGCTTAGTTTTCTGGTGTCTTTCCTGGAGGATTCAATATCTGTCAGTGTGGTAGGAAATGGTTAACAAACACTATTGCTTTATAAAAGATGGTCTGCACCTGTCCTTCTCTGGGATTCTGAATATTTACTAAAACTTTTCCACCCTCTTAGCGCCTTTGTTAGACAATGCCAAATTGATAAACCTACTGACGTAGCAAATAAAAGTAAAAAAATCCTAAAGGTGTTACTGCTCAATGCTAGGAGCCTTAACAGGAAACTCAATACCTTACAAGCTCTCATCACTCTGAAGAATATAGACATCTGTTCCATTGCTGAGACATGGTTTAAATCCTCAGAAAGTATTCCAGCAGTGCAAGGTTTCACTGCTTTCCACACATTTAGACCATCAACTGCACAGACAGGGACAAAAGGTGGAGGTGTCTCAATCTACATTAGCAACAAATATACCTCTAGGGTGGTTAAACAGGATGATGCCCTGGAATTCATCCATGTGCAAATCACCATAGACAAAGTCCATTATCATATCCCAGCAAGGTATAGGCTGCCCACTATCCCCCAAGAATCACACAGTTCATAAGCAGACCTCTTCAAGACACTCACGATTAAACCAAATACCCTATCTATGGGAGACTTTACCTACTTATTTTTTAGACTGACAAACATACTCTACCTCAAACCTGCATGCAGAATGTTTCCCAGATTTCATTAACACAAATACCCTTGACTAGATAGTGGGCACAACCACCAGAGGTTCAAACATACTTGACTTGGTACTGACAAATATAGGAGAGCATTGCATACCCCCAGTGTTACTTCCCTTCTGGTGAGGTTAGACAACAAATCTGTCCTCTTCAAAATAACAATCAACTTGATAACTCCAGTAAACCCTGTGACAGTTAGGGACTATACCAAAGTAAACTACATCCTGTTAAGCAACAATTTGTTAAAATTCAGTGCTCCTCCTAACCCTGAGTTCACAGCAACCTATGCAGAATTGTTTGCAGAGACCCTGTACAACCATGTAAATGGCTGTACAGAGGATGCTGTACTCACTAGAAGTACGCCCAAAACAAACTGTAAAAACAAACCAAACTGATGGAATCCTAACCTTAACAGGGTATATAACAGAAGGAGAAAAGTCATGGCTATAATGAGGATGAGCAGCTCCCATAATGATAAGGGCACTCTAATTAAACTAAACAGGAAACTAAGAGGAATTATTAAGTCCAACATGGCCAATTATGAGGTCAAGATAACATCACAGGCTAAAGACAACAAGAAGGTCTTCTACATCTATGTCCATTATCTCAAAGGCAGAACACAGCAGTGTGCCAAACTGGTGGTTAATGGTGCTGTCTTCACTAAGCAGAGCAACATTGTGAATCTGCTGGCTGACAAATTGAGCTCGAACATCACCCCTCCACTTCCCCTGCCTCACATCATGAAATCTCTACTAGCATAACCCACACAACTATAAGCAGGGAGCAGGTCCTGGTGGCACTTGCTAAAGCCAAAAACATAGCCTCAGTGGACTTCAGCAATATCAGGATCACTTGAGTCACTTTTCAACTCTGTCCTCAAAACAGGCATTGTACCACAACAGTGGAGGACTATATTGATTGTCACACTTCACAGGGGTGGACCATCAACTGACCCTAGAAATTACATACCCAATAGTCTGTCTAGTCTAATATGCTAAGCTATAGAATGAATTATCATGGAAGTGACCAAAAAAGACATAGGCAAATTTAGATACTGGAGCTAACCCAGTCTGGCTTTGTCAAGGGAAGGTCAAGGGCAGGTCATGCCTACTAAACCTGGTTGACTTCTTTGAGAAAGTCACCAAGACAATGAGAGGGGAATGGGGCATACCACCTACCTTTACCTGGCTAAGGCATTCAATACAATACTCCAGTCGGGTATAGTTGACAAACTCCTGAACTGGGCATAAGCCCCTACATAACATGCTGGACTGTCAGTTGGCTCACAGACAGGACCCAAAAAATCAGGATTGGTAAGACCACCTCCATTGAGAGACCGGTCACCAGTTGTTTACCTAAGGGATCCATGCTGGGACCATTTCTATTTGGCATCTACTTCTCAGAGGTTAGGGCTAATGTCAAGGGACTTTGGCTGACCAGTAGTTGACTGCAAATTGGGAGCTATCAAAGATTCCCCCATGACAGAAAGATTTTACAAGAAGGTCTAACACAGACAAATGGCTGGTGCCAAAGTCATGGATTAAAACTCAATGTGAAGAAATCATTTATAGTACCTTCTGAGACAACATCCACCCAGGATAATTACTTCATTGATAAGACACCCCTAAAAGTTGACTTGGTAATCAGGGATCTGGGAACATATGTAAACAGTAATTTGGCCTTTGTTCAACATGTGGCCAAAGTAGTAAGAAAATTATTCTATGTTGCCCAACTCATTAGTAAGGGCATGGCATCCTGGTCCAAGGAAGTCATAGTGCCACTTTATTTGGCCCTTATCAGATCCATCAAGTATAATGCATCCTTCAGCATGTACCTGACCAAACATATCCAACAGTTAGAATGCCCACAAAGGCTTCTTACCAACAGAATCCAGGATATAACCACGTTGTCCTGTACAGATAACCTTAAAGCTTTGTCTTTGTATTTGGTGTCCTACAGGTTACTGAGATGTGATCTATGCCTGGCATACAAGGCATCCTTGGATCCAGCTCTGATGGACATTTTGCACATCAACAAAATGAACAGCATCAGAACCACTAAATTTAAGGTTTAAATTTTGCTTGTGACATAAATAGGACATGTTGATGATATGTGTCTCAGAGGATCCTCATGCTCTGGAAATGGTTCCCCATCCATGCAAAGCAGAGTCCATCCCTAATCCTATTTAAACCTTCATCAATGGATGTTAAATAGGAAATTCATCCTGGTCTGGCCCCCATATCTCTGACAGACAGAGGCAGACAGTAACTATGCCAAAACTAACATACCCCCACATAACCTTTAGAAACTTCCTAACATTCTTCCTCCTAATAAATGTCCATGATACATAGAGACACAATTGGGTTGGGTTCTGTGGTTATGCTTATAAAAGCCCTGGTGGGCACTAGCCTAGTATATACCTATGACCCTTTTGCTACCATAAACACTGCCGTGTTTGTAATCAGTTTCATCACATCTACCTTTAGCTTTGCATTCCTGTCTTATGTAACTTGCTGAAGTTCTTATTCACTTACTTGTAGTGCCACATCATCTGCATACAGCAGCGTTGTTGCTCTATCCTCTCCAGTCTGCTTGCAGATATAGTTCTCATCAGTATGAACAGGCATGGGCTGAGAGTTTAAACCAGATGCAAACCTAACCCCATTGGGAACCTCTCTGTGAGTCCAAATACTGCTCAGATTTCTGTCACTGGGTCCTTGCACCTAGCTTGCACTAATACTACTTGTTTCTGACTGCATTATATATTTGTCTGTCTGTCTGCCTCTGCTACCTTTTCTACTCTGTCTTTCCTTCACATGCAAATTCCTAGTCACCTTACCCATCCATCTTCCATATTTCCTACAAAAACAAAATGGCTGCCTGTCCCTTCCATAAATATAAACTTCCTCCCCCACCTATCTAAAAAGGGCACCTCTCTTAAAAAATGTCCCTTCTCCCCAAATCTAGTTACTCTTTTGTGTATTCCCTTACTTACTATTCTCACTTTTCAGCCATTATTATCTCCTTTTCCTCCCCATTCATATAATGAACTGAGTTGGCACTTTGCTTTGTTGACACTCTTGGCCTTTTTCCACTGCCTGAATTACTACAATGAAGCTTTCTGTTGCACATGATAATACGCATGGCCCTGCACATGCCAGCTTACTGGTCATGTGACTACTCATAGCGTGACCACTTTGCTTCAGTTCATTAGTGCAATAGCAGTGTGGCTGCTCTAACTTATTATGTAGCCACTTTCTCAGAATGCAGAAATTATGGCGGTCCTACTACGTACCTAAGCAACATTTGGACATGTCATATCATGTCATGTTACTAGATCTTTATTTAGCACTATGCTGTGTCATTGTAATTTTTTTTTAATATCCCCATTATTTCTGCAAGACTGAATATGCATTATTGTTCATAAGAACTTTTAGCGGCATTATTTGATTTCACTGTATAATGAAGCTGCTGCCCACGGGCTGCCACTGTAAATGGACTCTGACCACTAAAGAATCCTGGTCATCAAAGTTTAAATTCATAAAGTACTTGAAATTTCATAAAGTAAAGTAATAGTAACTCATAATGTTCTTGCCTAAGGATACTTATTAGTCCATTCATTCCTCCACTGCATTTTCAACGTTCACCTTTGGTACAAAATTATCTATAAATATTCATGTTTCTAGGTTATAGCTCTATCAGCATTTCAAAATGAGTCTGGAAAGATGATAATGCCATCATCCCTCTGATGAAACCGGTTAGTGTTCTATCCAGATAATCCATGAATTCTAAACTTTCTGAAGGTTATACAACAACTGTAACTGACATAACAGATTAAGGCTCCATATTAAATGCGGCAGTGTTGTCACCTCACAGTAAGACGCTGTCCAGTTCGATTCACAGCTAGAGCATCTTTTGCATGGAGACATGTGTGAATGGGCATACCTTCATAGAAGGTTGTGCATCAGGGCTGGTAACTCGGCACGTAAAAATCAACTACCAATCATTAGTGGACCAGAGTTCCGCTGTGGCGACCCCTAACCGGGAAAAGCTGAAAGAAACAACAACAAGAAAGAACATTAAATCACATCTGTAAATTTGTTCAGAAGTACACCTTCTGCTGACATTTTTTTGTTCTATCTGTAGTTTGTAAGGCATACTGCAGTGATGTTCAGTCTTCCATGAAACAGAGTATAGAAATAAAACAATAATTTCAGATTATTGTGGCTTTGGAGTGTGCATGATGATGGGAGTGGTTTTGGTGGATGGGAGTTGGGGACAGCTGTAAATGAAAAAAGTTATGTGTTATCTTCTAGATTTGCTTGCATTTGATAACTCTACTTGCACTTCCTGAGTAGGGGTGTAGGCCAGGATTTTTGGAAATTCATACCTATTTACAGATTGTTGCCGTTTTACCATGAAAACATCGAACCAGACCCCATCGAATGATGGAATCACCGACCCACTTTTGCTAAAAAGACAATGTCGAATTACAACACCGTAAATCTCAAAACGAGCTTTCACATTGGTCGAGATGGGGGCGAAATTTGTACTTCGATGATGTCGGGTTTGACATTGTCACCATTCGGCCTCCGGACGTTGAATGAAGTGGGTTCGACCAAACCCACTTCAAACTTTTCATGCCAAATCATTGTTGCCTTTACCTTCACAAGAACAACATGAAACTGATTTGTACACCCACCTCCTGTGTTGCTATCTCACTCATCTTAACTGCTTCCCCCACTGCATATATCCTATATATCAAATTAAAGATGCACAAATTATTACAGTAAAACCCTTTTATTAAGTAGCTAGTAGTAGAACACATGCACTTCATTCTGGGCAGAGTTGTCTTCTTTGTTTGCTCAATTGCATACCTTGAATTTCACTTACATGCCTGAAACTGAAACATCAGGTGCCATTGTGCTGACCATAATGTTGCCTCTTAAAAATTAATTTGTTTACTGTAGCTTGTGTGATGTATTTTTCACTATAAACAAACACCTGTCTTGTATTGTCCCAAATGCAAAACAAGTAATTTACCAGAACTTTTTTGTTACTGAAAAGGATTTCAGCTTTGCTAATTTTATTTATCATCTCATGTATTATGAACCTTTTTTTCCTGAGCCTCAGCTTAAAATGAGCAACAACCCAGTTATATAACTTAGTAAGCAATAAATAAATAAATGAATCATATCACAATATACTATTTAGATAATATTAGACTGTGTATTTGGTTTCTAGTTATGTTATTCCTTGAGGAACATTACTATATACAGGCTGAAGTAAACTATTATATGGATAAGTTTCCAGAAACTTTTATTAAAAGGTTCAATTTTTTTTAATCACCAGTGTATCTGCCAGATGACCCCTATACCTTCACCCATGTTTCCCATTCTTAACTACCAGAGGTGAGAGTCAGGCATCCCTTAGTTATCCGAGAGTCTAACAACCCAAATGTTCCTGCCTGAGGATACTTATTAGTCCATTCATTCCTCCACTGGCAAGAATCAGTAGAGGAATGACTGACTCCACTGGCAAGAGTCAGATGGTAGAGAGTGGGCCAGCTTCAGGTTCAGAGCAATGGCCCACTGCAGTTCCCCCTATACCTCTCAGCTTCTTAACACAAGAGTTCTGGACAAGGCCAACAACAATGGTGGGACAAAGCCACAATATCAGGGACACATTTTAAATATTGCTCTTATAAACTTAGAACATTGCTAGAATAACAGGCCGTAATTCATTAGTAAACATTTTTTGAAGGATACAAAGTCTGAGTCTCAAATGTCTGTTATTATTTTGTGACTTGCCAAAAACACACACATTTTTATGAGGAACATACCAAAACTATGAGGTGAAAATTTGGATATTCTGCAAAGTTCAAGACATTTGAGAGGTATGATTCCCCATTTCCCCTGTACATTCAGTTAACACTACTCTGAGTGCCAGCACTGTGTTGTCCCTTGCCTTTGAAAAGAGACATAAACAGGAAAGATACCAACAGCCACTCATAGCAAGGTACCATGTGCAGGATTCCCTGGTTTTCACCAGGAATTCATGCTTTGCATGTGTCCCCTTCATACACCCCTCCCACACCTTCATCTCAGAAGAAGCAAATAGGATATCCTCCTCCATCTCTGCCTCTTTCTCCCTATGAGCGCCATTGGGCATGTGAGGTGCTAAATGAATAGAGGTCATCTGGGTCATAGTCAAGGCTTTATCCCACTGTGCCAGTGGACCAGGCATCCTTGTAAAAAATTGCTTGCCATCTTTGGAAACAAGGAATACCTACAAATGCAATACCCTTTGCTCATAGCCTTGTCTCACAATTCTGCTTCCTATTCTAATGGGCTTTTAAAAATAGTTAATGGAATGCTTAATGCAACAGTTAAGCAAATATAATAAAAACACACTGCACATTAAACACTACTTTACAGAATCCATACTGTTTTAAACAATTAATATATTTGCTGCAAGTATTACATTAGAAAAACATGAATGAACAAAAAAGGCAGACCTACACTCTGATGAGCAGGGTCTACTTTAGATTGGTGAAAAATTAAAATGTTGAACGCTCACATGAGCGTAAATGCAGAAAATCGATATTATTTTTTTTTATCGCAGTACAGTGAAGATCAAGATATTTGCCCTTTCCTCATTGCAGTGCAATCTTGGAGTTGGAATATATATTTAGCGAGGGTTATGTTGGGCGCAACCCCCCTTAATAGCAATTTCGAATTCCTGAATTTATGGTCATGTGAGTGTTCGACATTTTGCAATTTCATTTTTATAATATAGACCCGATGAGCAGCTTTCTTTTGATTGTGCCTTGCTATAGCTTGTCAAAACTGCACTGCCTTGGGGCAGAGCTAAGATGGCTAAATGAAGACAGCAACTTTTAAGAGCTCTGCAGAATTAGACTAAATACAGGAAAATAACTATTTTGTTTAAAAGAAAATGCTACAGTCTTACTAAGAATAGCTTTGACCATTCAAATATCATTTTTTGTAGAATTATATAAAGATTTTTCTGCCAATTTTACTCAGAGACTGAACTACTGAATGAAGATGAGCAATTTTAAGCATTCTTATCCTGACATTTCTCTGAAGGAAAACATACAACTAGCGACGTCTTCTCTCCAAGAACTAGCCTTGAAAATGGATGGATTCCAGATGGATCTCAGAGAGAAGTGTCTTAAACAAACTGATGCTTTTAAAGAATTATTACAGCAACAACAAATCAAAATATCTGACATGGAGAATACCCTGAATGACATAGACAGGAGGCTAAAAGAAGAAGACTCTTAAATGGAATTTTTACTAAAACAAAATACATGGCTTCTAAACAAAATAGATGACGTAGAAAATAAGGAAAGGAACTGTAGCAAAAGGATTTTTGGTTTTCCACAAAAAACTGAAGGTGAGGATTTAATTTCATTTTTAAAGACTTGGATACCAGAAATATTAAATCTACAGGAAGGTCTTTACTATGGGATTGAAGGAACCCACCGAGCAATAGGTAAACCTCTTTCTATTTTCCCTTCTGTTCCACAGAGATTTATAGTTATAAAATATTTATATTTTATATTTTTATATTTTTAAAGACTTGGATACCAGAAATATTAAATCTACAGGAAGGTCTTTACTATGGGATTGAAGGAACCCACCGAGCAATAGGTAAACCTCTTCCTATTTTCCCTTATGTTCCACAGAGATTTATAGTTATAAAATATTTATCATATATTGATAAAAACTAGTACTCAAAACTGCTTGGAGGAAAACCCCTTTAAAATACAAACGAAATTCAATCAGATTTGACAATGAGTATTCAACTAAAACATTGGACTTGATTAAAAGTTGCTGGCCAATTGTGGAATCTCTTAAACAGATATTAGTTTTAAATAAATAATTTTTCCACCAAAATAAAAATGTATCTGTCAAATGGAACAAGAATCTTTAACAATCTAGAAAAAGCTTCTATTTTTATTAAAAGCAACAATCTTATTCCCAAAACAGAGGACATGGATTGGGTATCTCCTTCTCTCAAAAGATCCTCAGACAAAAATACGTGGACTAATATGAAGAAGAAAAACAAAAAACTGATTCTAGTTTTTCCAGTGCTAACAAAATTACAAAATCTTCAGCCACAAAATAACTATTTTTGCATATTTTCTCCTATTTTAATACATAACTATTTTTCCCCTGATATTAATATCTAAGGATTCTCTGATATGTAGTAATGAAAATAGTCAAAACTAAGAAATTTCTGGCTATATATCTCTTAAACTTACCTATTCAGAATTTATCTTATTATATTTCTCCAGAAGTCAACATGAAAATTACAGTTCTTTACGCTAACCATGTTTTTTTCGTACAAACAGGTAGTTTTTTCTTCACATTTCTTCCTTTATAGTTTAATAACGATGATGTTTTTTTCTACCAGACTATAGGAGTGAATTGTTTTCCTTATTTACTTGGGTGTCTTGCTATTTTCATTAGACATAGATCTCTTGATACTATAGTATGATTCCAATTTCTTGGGTTCTCTATTCATATAATGGAAATCTATTTAATATACTTCTTAATTTCAGTGTCTTTACTTTCTAACATTTTATTTTTTGAATGTTACTTATATAGTTTCTTTTTACTTATAGTGAAACGTGATTCTGATTTAATGGTCACCCTGTGTTGTTTTTATGTGGTTGCAACTGTGGGGGGATGTTTGCTTGACAGACCTTCTTATTCATGTATCTTGTAAGCTTGGATTTTGATTTGGTGCCATTTAACTTGGCTAAAGGCCAGTTTTTCCACTTTGCTATTTCAATCGTTGTCTCGCATTTATCACAAGACACATTACTTGTGCCTGACCTGAAGGGGTGAGATTGCTTAATTGCCAAAGGTTTCGTGAAGCTTTTTTCATCATGCTACTTTCCTTCAATGGCTCATTCTGATGTTTTGTTTTGCTCAGCTTGTTTAAAAGGTGTATTTAAGGTTGGCGAATTTAGTTGATTTTGAACCATTTCTCTTCATTACTTGTATTTATTCATGTTGATAACTTTGGTTACTGTCTTGCTCTTGAGTTTGTTTGCTGGTTTCCTGTTATTTATTTATTTACTTTTTGATGTCTGGCTATGAAGGGTTATTGTGCAGGATCAACTCATGTATTTACATATGAATGAATGTATGGACTCACATTTTGCCAGGAAATCACATCAGCCCTTATGTAACTGTTATAATGACAAAACCCTCCCACTTTCAGCCATTCAATTGATTCACTGACTTTCTTTCTGGAAGGGGGGGGTTGATGTGTCCCTTTGGTGAAGCGTGGGCTCATTTTTTTTTCTGTGTATATTTGATTTAGTGCCTTCAGCTTTACCTTTCAATGGAATGAATATCACATGAAGCTCTCATTCTTCTGTGAATGAATACAAAACAAAGTTATGATTGTTTAAGAAATGTGTATTTTAAAAAATGAGACTTTTAATTAATTATATGAAAATGATTTTTATCTTAATTCCTATTGTATAAATCTGTATTAGCTCCTATCTTTTCTGTATGCATCTTTAACAATGTGAGAAAAGATAGGAAAGGAAGAGAGGTGAAAGGAGAGGAATGTAAGCTATTTAGTTTATTGTTGTTGCAAGGAGTGAAAATGGGAGAAGGAAATGGCAAAAGGGTAAAATGATTCTCTTCTTTATTACATAACATCTCATTATACATTTCTGTATTTTAACATATCTAATATTAGATATCAGTTTCTTCATATACTTTTACAAAAATTTACATTGTCTCTATTAAATAAACAATGACTGCAGAGCTCTAGCAGCTAGGTTTTCTCGTATTACCATTTTAGGCTAAGGTTTGGTTAAGTAACAATGGAAAGTCTAGTAGTTTTTTTTATCGATTGGACTAGGTATTTAGCTAATTCCATTGAATTAGGAATGTTGCTAATTTCATGCTTGCCATCAATATGCATTACTTACAATAGAAATATATTTTTCTTTTTCTTTTTTGCCCTGCATTATTAATCTTTTTGTTTCAACATTATGAGAGGCATTCTATTACTTACTATATTACATTTTTCCTCCAAACATCTTTATTAAATTTTCACATATGACAAAGGCAATCTTACATTAATATAAATGAAAAACATACAAAATTATACCACAAACAAACAGTTTACATCACAGACACCATGGAAACAATTACAGTTGCAAACATTATACATCACTTATAAACCACCCGGTCATTGTCAGTCAAGCATTATATGGCTCATTCAAATCCTGCCTCTTAACCCTTGTTCCTGCTCTGCATATATTGTTTTTACAGTTCCCATTTTTCCTATGTAGTTTGCTCCTTCCCTTTTCTAAAGATCCCAATCCTAATTGTTTTATCTCTGTTACTATATTCACTACTTCTAGTAAAGTTGGTCTAGACTTTGATTTCCATTTTCTAGTAATTGCTTTTTTGGCAACCACCATAATTAGACTTGCTAAGGCTTTACTATGTCTAGGCAATTCCAATTCTGTAGCATAACTCAAAAAATCATCTCCCTAGTCAGTCCAATCCACTCATCCAGCATCACCGAAAGAGTGGTCTGCAGGGAATCCCTAAAGTCTGCCAGCTCACTACACTCCCAAAAAATATATTCCCAGCAACCTCTTTCCTGCCTGTCACACCTCCAACATTTGCTATCCACCTGAGAACATTTTCTTTGGAGTCTACTACTCCTGAGTTTATTTCTAGACATCACAACTCAGTGGCGCCATTTTTAAAATACACTACTTGCACTCAACATCTCCCCGATATTGGCCCCAGGGTCAGGCTGCTCGGAATTTGCCTCCTGTAATCCACCTCGTGTGCTCCCTTCCAGCCTATGCACCCAAAATGGATACCTCCAGCATAAATCTAGAAGAACTCCCAGAAATTGCCTGCTTGCCTGGGTCTCCTACTAACTACCTACTGTGAGGACTCCCAAACTCCCAAATTCAAACTGTTGTGAATTAATCCACCCTGTGTGCTCCCTTCCAGCCTATACACCCAAAAGAGATACCTCCTGCATAAATCTAGAAGAACTCCCAGAAATTGCCTGCTTGCCTGGGTCTCCTACTAACTACCTACTGTGAGGACTCCCAAATTCAAATTGTTGTGAATTAATCCACCCTGTGTGCTCCCTTCTAGCCTATATACCCAAAAGGGATACCTCCTGCATAAATCTAGAAGAACTCCCAGAAATTGCCTGTTTGCCTGGGTCTCCTACTAACTACCTACTGTGAGGACTCCCAAATTCAAACAGTTGTGAATTAATCCACTCCGTGTGCTCCCTTCCAGCCTATACACCCAAAAGGGAAACCTCCTGCATAAATCTAGAAGAACTCCCAGAAATTGCCTGCTTGCCTGGGTCTCCTACTAACTACCTAATATGAGGACTCCCAAATTCAAACTGTTGTGAATTAATCCACCCCATGTGCTCCCTTCCAGCCTATACACCCAAAAGGGATACCTCCTGCATAAATCTAGAAGAACTCCCAGAAATTGCCTGCTTGCCTGGGTCTCCTACTAACTACCTATTGTGAGGACTCCCAAATTCAAACAGTTGTGAATTAATCCACTCCGTGTGCTCCCTTCCAGCCTATACACCCAAAAGGGAAACCTCCTGCATAAATCTAGAAGAACTCCCAGAAATTGCCTGCTTGCCTGGGTCTCCTACTAACTACCTAATGTGAGGACTCCCAAATTCAAACTGTTGTGAATTAATCCACCCCGTGTGCTCCCTTCCAGCCTATACACCCAAAAGGGATACCTCCTGCATAAATCTAGAAGAACTCCCAGAAATTGCCTGCTTGCCTGGGTCTCCTACTAACTACCTATTGTGAGGACTCCCAAATTCAAACTGTTGTGAATTAATCCATCCTGTGTGCTCCTTTCCAGCCTATACACCCAAAAGAGATACCTCCTGCATAAATCTAGAAGAACTCCCAGAAATTGCCTGCTTGCCTGGGTCTCCTACTAACTACCTACTGTGAGGACTCCCAAATTCAAACAGTTGTGAATTAATCCACTCCGTGTGCTCCCTTCCAGCCTATACACCCAAAAGGGAAACCTCCTGCATAAATCTAGAAGAACTCCCAGAAATTGCCTGCTTGCCTGGGTCTCCTACTAACTACCTAATGTGAGGACTCCCAAATTCAAACTGTTATGAATTAATCCACCCCGTGTGCTCCCTTCCAGCCTATACACCCAAAAGTGATACCTCCTGCATAAATCTAGAAGAACTCCCAGAAATTGCCTGCTTGCCTGGGTCTCCTACTAACTACCTACTCTGAGGACTCCCAAATTCAAACTGTTGTGAATTAATCCACCCTGTGTGCTCCCTTCCAGCCTATTCACCCAAAAGGGATACCTCCTGCATAAATCTAGAAGAACTCCCAGAAATTGCCTGCTTGCCTGGGTCTCCTACTAACTACCTACTGTGAGGACTCCCAAATTCAAACAGTTGTGAATTAATCCACTCCGTGTGCTCCCTTCCAGCCTATACACCCAAAAGGGAAACCTCCTGCATAAATCTAGAAGAACTCCCAGAAATTGCCTGCTTGCCTGGGTCTCCTACTAACTACCTAATGTGAGGACTCCCAAATTCAAACTGTTATGAATTAATCCACCCCGTGTGCTCCCTTCCAGCCTATACACCCAAAAGGGATACCTCCTGCATAAATCTAGAAGAACTCCCAGAAATTGCCTGCTTGCCTGGGTCTCCTACTAACTACCTACTGTGAGGACTCCCAAATTCAAACTGTTGTGAATTAATCCACCCTGTGTGCTCCCTTCCAGCCTATTCACCCAAAAGGGATACCTCCTGCATAAATCTAGAAGAACTCCCAGAAATTGCCTGCTTGCCTGTGTCTCCTACTAACTACCTACTTAATCCACCCTGTGTGCTCTCTTCCAACCTATACACCCAAAAGGGATACCTCCTGCATAAATCTAGAAAAACTCCCAGAAATTGCCTGCTTGCCTGGGTCTCCTACTAACTACCTACTGTGAGGACTCCCAATTTCAAACTGTTGTGAATGTATGTACTCAGACAAACTACCGCTGATTCTGTTTTTTTAAGCTACTTTTAATTCCTATATATTGTGCTTGTCTGACCTCCCGAGTATGTGTTCTTTAAGCAGCCTACCACAGACCACTTGCTACTGGCCTCACCCCTCCTGTCTCTAAAACTTGCTACTGGCCTCCCCCCTCCTGGCTTCAGTATATGAAGCTGGATGGACTATTCAATTTGTTTTTTAAACGTAACATACCCCCACCTTACTTTACCTTCCATATATCCACTCCCCCCTTGTTATAGCACTATCTCTCTCTCATTTCTTCTTGTTCTTCTAGTTTCGCTTCCCTAAAGTAGTCATTACTTACCTTAGTTGCTGCATAACTGTTGCGGATACTTTTTTTCTGATGCTCTATCTTCACGTGCTCTAACCCGCTCTGTTCTCCCTGCGGGCTCACACCGCTCCCCTACCCCCATATCCCACCCACCCCCATGGCTGTTAACCTTATACTTCTATAACCACTCCCCTTCCCCCATCACCCAACCACTAACACCTTCTTATTAACTACCACACCTCCACTTCCTACTACTGCTTACAGCTACATTACACTTATCTGTACTCTTTCAGCCTTCTCCACCCCAACTTTATTTGCAAATAACATACAAACTGCTATTCCATCCATCTCCTATCACTAGCTATATTATATCCTACAGCATACTCTCTCCCTCAACCTACTCTAGTTCTTATCCTTCTCCTCCTCATTGCCCAAATGCACAAGACCAGTTACATACACCTACTACTCATAACAACTATTCTAGCTTCACTAACTATTCCATATACTCAACATCTATGAACATTGGTCACTTAGTGAAATTCACCTTCCCCACCTAGAAACACAATCTGTTTCTCAATTATACTCCCACAACCACATAAATGTAACTTCCACTTCCAACTATATACTTCCAAAGTACCATAGATCATCCCATATTATCTACTTCCAAGACAAGAAAGCCCTAAATAACTATTATAAATTCCTAAAGATTATAGAAAGACCTCAACAGCACCCCCTATTGGATGGTGACATTCATCCAAACCCTGGCCCCATTAATAACATTACCATAGAACCACAGAACCTAACTTCCAATACCCATACCCGTAGGAAACCCTCAAACTCTCTCCTGAGAGCCTATCTCAACATCCGTAGTATAAACAATAAAATAACCCACCTTCATGCTCTCTTAGAATTACACTCATTTGACATCCTCTGTATTACAGAAACTTGGCTAAAACCTACTACTCAGGACCAGGAAATTACCCCTTCTGGGA
Source organism: Protopterus annectens (assembly GCF_019279795.1). Taxonomy (NCBI): domain Eukaryota; kingdom Metazoa; phylum Chordata; order Ceratodontiformes; family Protopteridae; genus Protopterus; species Protopterus annectens. The sequence goes on along the minus strand of NC_056731.1, from coordinate 1,189,628,117 downwards.
ATAACATTCTGAGATGTGATCAGAAGACCAAAAAGGGTGGGGGTGTAGCCATTCTCTATAAATCTGAACTTCAAGTTGCAACTTTCAATACGCACCTTCCCTCAAATACTTATGCAGAAATCCTTACTGTCAAATTTCAAATCAACAACTGCAAATCTATCTATATAATTTGCTCCTACCTTCCCCCTGGAAATAATATTAATACCCTTTAAAATATCCTCAGCTGCCTCTCCACTCACCTTCCTCAGGAAACCATAGTGCTAGGTGATTTCAGTATAGACCGGGCTTCCTGCAACTCCCCTAATCCTACCACCCACATAAATATTTATGTTTTTTCCCAAATTATAATTACCCCCACTAGAATCCACAAACCAAGCAGTAAAGAAAGCATACTAGACTGGATCCTTATAAATAGTCACCCCAATACTTACAAACCAGGTACCCTTCCAGACGATATTAGTGACCACTCTCTAACCTACATAATTAAACAAAAACTCCATAACCCCAATCCAAATATTTTCAAGACCTCACGCTCTAAAAAATACTTTAATCCAGAGACCTTCCAAAATGAACTTAAGGCACATGACTGGTCACCTCTATATCATCTTCAATAGGATGAAGCTGTATAAAATACTAAATTCCTACAAATTCTTGATTTCCATGCCCCCTCACGCTCTACCCGTATTAGGACCAAAGTTGCTCCATGGCTCACTAAAGAAACTAGGCAAAAGATCCTCCTACATAATAAAATATGGGCCAAATGGAGAGCTTCAAAAAACCCAGCAGACCATCAGTACTTTAAACAGCTACAAAACTCTACCGAAAAGGAAATTCTGCTTGACAAAAAGAACTTCTACCATCACCTACAACAAACCCACCAGCATAAACCACAAAAGTTCTGGTCAGGCATTAACAAATTGCTTCAGCCAGGGCACTCTAAAACACCCACCCCATCAGGTACTACCCAGAAAAACTCTAAGCAAATTGCTGATGCCTTCAACAACTACTTCGCCGAAGCAATTCAAAATCTAGCTAATACACTACCCACTGTTATCACTAGCCTATCAGACAACATTAATAGGACAACTCCTTCCTTTCATCTACAACCTGTACCTACATCCCTCATCTGCTCTCTCCTTCAAAAGCTCAAACCATGCACCCCCTCAGCTGACCGTCTACCAGCTGAATACCTACAAATAACCTCTAAAGCCATTGCCTATCCCATATCCATCCTTATAAACAGAACAATTATAGAAGGAACAATTCCCTCTATCTGGAAAATCTCACACATCATTCCTCTGCATAAGGGTGGCTCTTCTACTGAACTTTTTAACTTTCGACCAATAGCCTTACTCTCCCCAATAGCAAAAATAATGGAAAAATGTATCCACCGTCAGCTACTCTTCCACCTTCTTTCTAATAACTTACTTGCTAACTGTCAGCATGGTTTCAGGCCCTACCACAGTACAACCACTGCCTTGCTATCCTTTTCTGACTGTATAAACAAAATCGCAATAATAACTCTCTTTCCTCAGCACTAGTTCTTGACCTGTCAAAAGCCTTTGACATGGTTAACCATCACCTACTTATTGCTACTTATTGATACACTAACAGCTCTTGTGCTTGACCCTCAGGCAATACTCTGGTTTAAATCCTGTTTAGATAACAGACAACAAGCTGTTCTCTGGGATAACAACTTATCAACACCCCTCCATGTTAACATTGGAATACCCCAAGGCTCTATATTAGGTCCCCTTCTCTTTTCTATCTTTATCAATGATCTCAATGCTAACATACCACAAGCCACCTGCATACAATATGCAGATGACTCTACCTTAATCTGTTCTGCTAATTCCATTTCCTCACTCCAGTCCCTCACACAATCCATATTTAATAATGTTGAAAATTGGTTTATGCAACATTGCCTCCTCCAGAACCCCCAAAAAACAAAACTATTTCTTTTTACTCCTACCCAAAAGTCTCCACAATGTCACTTCACAGTAACCTCGAATAATGGAACTACCATATCCCCAGACTCTACAACCTGTCCCCTAGGAATTACTATAGACCACCACCTTAACTTTGATGATCATATTAATGCACCTATAAAATCAGTCAACAGAAAACTAGGCTCCCTTTATAGAATCAAAACCTTTCTCTCACCATTAGCCAAAACTACCATTGCCCAGACCCACCTTATCTCTACCCTGGTTTATGCCTCTGCCATTTACACCAATCTATCTAAAAGTAACCTGAGCAAACTTGCAACCAGATATAATAACATTGCCAGATTAGCCACAGGCTCTCCTTTTAGAACCCATCACTGTCTGAACCTTAGACAGCTGAAATGGTTAGAACTACAAAACCAACTTCTATATCAACAACTTACTATCACCCAAAAGATTCTCTACCACCCTATGAATACTCCAATCCTCACCAACCTAATTACTCCATACAAAAACTTGGCAACACTATGCTCATCTAATAAGGTTCTAGTTCCCACTACCAAATCTAACAAAAAGGCTGGAGACTCATTATTCTCCAACACAGTGGGAAAAACCTGGAACCAGCTTCCTAATGAGCTCTCTTCTCTTTCTTCCACACTGCTTTTCAAAAAATATCTTAAGGAACACCTCAAAACACACTGGCTATGTCCCTGCTCTAACCCTGACTAACATATAACTTTTTTTTTTCTTTTTTTACCTATCTCACACTCCCTTTATTTCTCCTCTGTTTCTGTCCTACATTATCTACTAGTGATGACTTGAATAATAACCACTACCTATGTACTAAAGTAGACTTCTTCTCAGCTCTATCATAGTGTTACTTACTCTAAAACTTTTCATTCTCTACCTTGCTGTAAGTAAGCATAAGTTTGTATACCTGTAACCTGCCATCTGATATAAAATTAACAAATCGTGCTTATTTGTCTTTTGTATGATATGCCATCTCAAGTTTTGTGTTTTTTATTCTTTTCTCTAGCCAACTCTGTACACATTTTTATACATGTTCTACATTTATTTAATGTAACTTCCTGCTATTGCATATATTGTAAGTCTTGATACTATTGCACCTTTTGGAGCTTTTCTCCCGGGGCCTCTACTGAAAATGGACATATATCCAGTTAGACTAACCCGGTCAACAAATGTAAAATAAAATAAAATAAATACTTGGGGTATAAAAATACCTATGGAGGCACTTCCAGGCAAAGATCCTAAATCTTCTAGACTTTCTTGCATATTTGGGAGATATACATATATCCCCTCATTGTCTCTTTGTGAATTGCTTATCTAATCTCTCTTCCCAATCCATTCTAAGCTCCTCTGATTGATTCTTATAATTATAATGCAATATTTTTATACCACTTTACTAATTATTCCTTTTTTAATGGCAGCTTCTGTTCTAGATTATATTAAAAACTCTAGTAGTGCTGGTCTTTCATTTAGGAGCCTCCTATTTCTTTATCTTTGCCTATATTCTGATATCAATCCTTGATAGGGAAGGCAATCTCTAACCTGCAGTTCAAATAAATTTTTGGCCTCTTCCCATTCTATTACCTTTCCCTTTGTAATAATTTGCTCCCAATACCTTGGTTCCTTTGCCAGGTTTTTCCAATGAATTCCAGCCCCCTCTTGCCTATTATCTGTTTTATGAAATAGCAAATATATTCCACAGGAGATGCAGCGTTCCTAGTAAATGTATAAAAAGCAGCAAACCAGTCAAAAAAGGAACGCTTCAGCTGGCGTTTTTTATATAAAAACTCCCCAAAACAAGTTTCAGCCAAAAGTAAAAGGAAAAGGATCCAACGACTCAAAATGGATAAAGCAGGAACGTTCTTTATTCAGTTAGCGCTTTCACCCAACAAGGGCTTCCTCAGACTGTACAGTGCTAACTGAATAAAGAACGTTCCTGCTTTATCCATTTTGAGTCGTTGGATCCTTTTCCTTTTACTTTTGGCTGAAACTTGTTGTTGGGAGTTTTTATATAAAAAACGCCAGCTGAAGTGTTCCTATTTTGACTGGTTTGCTAATATCTGTTTTGCCTGACCACAGTCATCCCTATCAGCAAAATCTTTTCTCCATTCTTGTGTTCCCTGCTATTTTATGAATAAAATACTTTGTATGATTTTGGTTGTTCTTCTTAAGACTCTGCATCCAAAATCCCAATCTCTCCTTATTTCTTGAGCTTCCTCCCTATATCAGCATAATTCCTCTCAACTTTGAATTATAGCTTTCTGCATGTGCTATGTATAAGAGCCTTAACTGTGGTAATCTAAAATTCCCCCTCAAATTAGGTAACCCTAGTCTGCCTTGTTCTATTGGTAGAATCAGCTTATCCCACTTGACACTTGCTGCCTTCCCCTCCCAGATAAAATCCTTCAACTCTTTTTTTAATTGCTATCTAAAACTTCTCCTCCGGTTGATAAAAGTATGCTTGACCTGTGTATAAGACTAAAGGGACTAAAAACATTTTAATTGTTTGTATCTTAGTATCCATATCCATACAACAAAACTTCCAGTTTCTCAGTTTTTGTATTAATTTTCTGTTTAGTCTCTTCCCACATATCCTTAGCTGCTACAACAGAGTCATTTCTAATCTTTACTCCTAAATACTTCATTTTATCATAACCCATAAATATGGAAATTGTTGAACCAATTTGTGTGTGGGTGCATAATTTACCACTATTGCCTTTGTTTTAGCTTCATTAATTTTGCATCCCAAGAAGATTTGAAACTGTCTTAAAATGTTCCACAACACTGTAATGTCCCTTTCTGGTTCGGTCATGTATAAAATAATATCATCTGCAAATAAAGCCAGCTTTTCCTGACTACCATACCAATTATATCCTTGAATTTCTGAGTCCCTTATTTTCTTTGCCAGTGGTACTAAATATAATGCAAACAATAAGGGGGGGAAATGGACAACCCTGCCTAGTTCCTCTGCTCAAGCAGAAATTATTGGGGAAGACCCTACCCACTTTAATTCGCACCTCCAATCCTTCATATATTCTTCTAATCAACCTTATAATTGTATCAGGGGAAAGCAAATGCTTCCATTGCCCTGCTCATGAAGTCCCAGTCTACTCTGTCAAATGCTTTATTTGCATTAAGACCCACTAATAAAAAAGTACTTTCTTACATTCTGCTTCGCTCTGGATCATGAATGTGCTGTTAATATTGTCAAATGTTTGCCTCCCCCTCCACAAAACCACACTGATCCATATCTATCAATTTTGGTATCACTTTTGCCATTCTTTTAGCTACTCTAGAAATAAAAACTTTATAATCATGGTTTAGTATTGAAATGGGTCTGTATAAAGCTGGATCTGATGAATCTTTACCTTATTTACGTATTACCATTACCACCGCCTTCTTCCAGGATGCTGATACTGCTCCTCCTTTCAAGATACGGTTAAACAAAACCTTCCAGATCTTTATCAATTTTTTCCTCCTAACTTCCAAACTTCCACAAGAGTACTACCTATTCTTGGGGACTTTCCAGTAGATTGGTTATACATAGTCATTTTTATCTCATCCCTTCCTATTCTAACAGTTAGTAATTGAGCCTCATCTACCTCTAAATTATTTATTTAATTATTCCATAAACATTTCCATTTGTAACTTTTCTTAATTTCCATATTTCTCTGCTTTATACACATTTTCATAAAATTTCTGAAATATTTCTTATACTTCTACAGGGTCTCTTGTTATTGTTCTTGTTGTAGGCTCCTTAAGCTTGGTGACTGCCCTTTCTACATTCTGTTTATTGAGTTGTTGTGCTAAAAACTTGCTATATTACATTGATTTATTTTTTTATCTTTCTCCTTATTTAATGGAGGACAAAGGATGGGGAAAGGAAAGAAAAGGTAACTATCTTATTACTTAAATGGATTTATCACTATTATCTTTAAATGTTGATGGCTTAAATAATCCAAGGATAAGATCAATTTGGATACATTATTTAAATATTAATAAGGCACAAGTGGTATTACTATAATAAAGACATACTAAACAAATGAAAAAAAGACATCTGGAACCCTGTCAACTTTATAGTCATTGCTCAATCCTCTTTTAAAACTAAAACAAGGGGGGGGGGTCATGATACTTTGAAATAAAATATAGACCTTCCACAAATTATTTATAAATATGAAGACCAAGAAGGCCTTCTTACTCTTATAGTTTTAAAGTTTAATAACATATTATGAACTTTAGTGAACATCTACTGGTTTCCTGATATGGAATAAAACCTTGACAGAAAACATGCAGACTTTATTCTTAATAATTAGAAATATAATGCAATTATATGTGGGGATTTTAATTGTATATTGGAAAATTCTGACACTAATAACAAAAGAAAACTTAGGTTGAATCCCACTGGGAAAACACTTAACAACTGGATAGAATCTCTTAGCATGAATGATACATTTAAGATGAAGGACATTAGCTCATTAATCTTTTCACATTAGGATTATAAATATGTCACACAGACCAGAATAGATAAAACTCTAATTTCTCAAGACACAATCTCCAGTGCATCAATTATTTTTGCATTATTCCATACACAATATTTGATCATGATACCATTTCTAAAATAAAATAATATAATTATCCTTTTTAACCAAAATACCAGCATATATTATCAAACTTAAAGAGTTTAAACCTTGTTTAATATCAGAGCTATCTGACACTAATACAGTCATAATCTGGGATTCATTAAAATTTATATCTATGGCAAAATATAGAAAACAGAAACATTAAATAAACAACATTTGATTTTTTTTATCTCATAAATCTAATTTGGCTCCAGAAAGATTAAAAATGACTTCTTACTCATTATCACTCAAACATATGCATAATTTATCAAAAAGAGCAAAAATGCAATCAAAAAATCAATAATATTCTAGTATTTCAACATGAAGGAAAAAAGAAAAGCATTACTGATATTGCAGATAGTTTTGATGCTTTTAGATTCCATTATAAATCTCAAAATCAGGACCCTAATTCTGATGATTAGTTCTTAATAATAAACCTTCACTCTCATAAAGTAGTCATAGATAAAATTTAAAAAAAACTAAAAGCTAATAAAGCTCCAGGTTTGGATGGGATAATAATAGATATTTATGAACTATTCATCCTTCTATTATTTGGAAGAGGCAGTGGTGTGGATGGCACAGTGGTGCAGTGGTAGCATTGTCGCCTCACAGCAAGAGGTTCTCCATTTCAATTCTCGGCTGGGGTGCCTTTTGTGTGGAGTTTGCATGTTCTCCCTGTGTTCATGTGGGTTTCCTCCAGGAGCTCCGGTTTCCTCCCACATTTCAGAGATATGCATCTGGAGCATTTCTCCCCAGGCCTCCACTGAAAATTGGCTTAGTTCCAAGCTGGACTTTCCTGGTAAACAAATGTTAAATAAAAAAATAAATGCAGTTCCCTTTTTTCTAAAACTTTAATTGAAGTCCAGTCTCAAGAAAAGATCCTTCCTTTTGGGAAATAGTCACAATTTCTCCTATATTAAAGGAAAACAAAACCCCACAACTTTGCTCCTTATATAGACCTATCTCACTTCTAAATAATGATTATGAGATCTTTATGTCTAATTTTCACTGACAGAATAAAAGAACCCATAGCCCACATAATCAATTTTGACCAAACAGGTTTTATTCATCAAAGGCAAACTCATGATAACATTAGATTTTTATCTTTCCTCATAGACTTTGTGAATAGAAGAAATAAAGAAACTATTTTAATTAGTTTAGACATTGAAAAAACATTTGATTCTTTAAACTGGAACTATTTGTTCAGATTTCTAGAGTTATTTGATTTTCTTACATGTTTCATTTCACTATTAAAGAAACTTTTACAAAAACAATACTGTTTATGTTAAAATTGGTCATTTTAATTCTGAATACATTCATCTAACTAAATATATTAAACAGGGTTTTCCATTATCTCCAATTCTATTTGCCATAGCCATTGAAAAGTTTGCTATTTTAATTTGAATAAATTAAAATATTAGTCACATAGATGTTTTAATCACTACTCTTCTAAAATTATGTTGTTTGCAGATGATGCATTATTAATTCTTCCTAATTCAAGATCAACTCTTTTAGAAATAGAATCCACAATAAAATTATTTCAATTTGTTTCTGATCTTCACTTCAGTCAATTAAAGTCTAAATTAATTTGTGACGCCCCACCACTGGCCCAGTAATCAAGGAGCCTCAATCCTCACCACTAGCACCAGTGGGGGATGTACATTGGGAGGATGGCAAGTTAAACACACACTATTTCCAGATGAAGCTCTCTGCATCAAGTGCACTTTCCCTTAAGAGCACACAGAGACCACAGTCAGTCTGAGGATGGTTTCTACCTCTTTCTCCAGATCCCCAATAAGATTCCCCACTGGCACAGCTACAGAGTTGAAATCTCAGCTGAGTGGCCAAGCAAAAACCTCCAGCACCCTCTCTGTCCAACCAGTGCTTTGTGTCCCTGCCCAAGTAGCTGACACACACACAGTTTGAGGTTTGATTTATATACACACACACACACACACACACACACACACACACACACACACACACACACACACACACACACACACACACACACACACACACACACACACACACCTGGTACTAGCTATGCCTCCTTTTGACCAGACTATAAAGTAGTTATCACTGCCACCAGCCACATCCTTAGCAGCTACTTTAAGGCCCTTAACAAAGGGTGTCCAATCTTAATGTGTAATGTTACTATTAATCCAAATGGTAGTTTGAACAAGAGCAAGGCTATTATGAGTGGCCTACACCGTGTCACCAAATAAATATGCAAGTACTCTCAGAGCTTAAATATGTCTCACAAATATCAGCCACAATGATAGGTTTAAATATATTTAATGTTGTTGTTCTTCTTTTGGCTTTTCCCGATTAGGGGTCACCACAGCGGAACTCCTGTCCGCTAATGATTGGCAGTAGATTTTTACAGTGCCGAAATGCCAGCTCAATGCCCAATCTTCAACGAAGGCATGCCCATTCACACATGTCTTTCGAACGCCACTCGACCATGGGGAGGACATGCAGACTCCCCACAGAAGGCGCTCTAGCCGAGAATCAAACAGGTAAACCTCTTGCTGTGAGGCGACAATGCTACTGCTGTAAAACCAATAATAAAATAACAAGAAAATACTTAGTAAATAATCACAGTTACATCAGAGTTCAAAATCACATGAAATATTTAAAACAATATTACAGGACAGTCTCGAATAAATAAAGAAAACATCTAAGCTATACTTCACTATATTCCTGACTGTATCTAAGAGAAATTACTGTAAACTAGTTAACCTACTTACAGAGCAAGCAAGCAGATGTGGTGAGTGGATGTTCTTGTCAGGTCAAAGACAAAATACAAAATTCCCAGTCTCTCTCTCTCTCTATCTCTCAGAGAGTTCTTAAATTAATATTTCAAATATTACTGTTGGGATAGCTTGCAGCTGGTAGCATTTAGCATCTACCTGTGAAAATGGGTTCCCTTCAGATGGTCGACCTTTCAAAACATCAACTTTTATATGGCTGAGACCATATGATCGACCTTTTAAAAGCACGACCAATCTGAATGGAGATCTTCATACAGTGCGGAACAGGAAGATTTCCCATTATCGCAATGTAGTGCGATCTCGGAGTTGGTATATTTAAGTAGCAGGGGGTGTGGGGGCACAGGCGGGCTTGCCCCTCTGCTAAACAGAGTTATTTTTTTTTTGGTGTAATATGGTCGATGTTTCAAATGTTTGCTCATATGGTCTCGGCCATACGAAAGTCGAACATTTGCGTTGTCGATCATGTAAAGTCGACCCGTGAAAACACATAAACACAGGCTTTTCTTAGATCTAAGGCAGATCCTGGAAGTCATAAAACAATAAACACTTCCAAGACAATACAAAAATACTTCTAGTTCTAGACATTATGTCTCCTGTTGCACTGAAACTGAAAGATAACATCTCTTTTTATGGCCCAACCATAAAGTACTTCAATCTCAACTATTCTTCTGAAGTTAGCTTCTTTGTTTTAGTTTCCATTGTTAAAATACATACATCTAAACAATTGCAATAGTGCATATACATTTTTACTCAGTACTTTACAAAATATCTCTTCAGTGCATGTCTGTACAATATGACATACAGTTCTAATACATCTGTAATGCAAGCACCTTACATGAAGCATGTTGAGATTCACAAATGACACACAACCACTTACAAAATTCCAGATAGCTGGGCTGGCAGTATCTCCTTTTGTTACATCATTATTTGAAATAAAATGAAAAAAGTCAAATACATAAGAATCGTATTATTACAAAACAAGTTGCATTGCTTGAATACTTAGGTATTACTTTATTGAAGTCCTTAAATGAAATAACTGTGAATTATGACACTATCATAAATACTTTAGAATGTTTTTATTTCTAAATGGAACAAGCTCATTATTTCTTTTGAAGATAGACTCCAGTTAATAAAAATAGTTCTTTTACCTAAAGATCTATATATAGTCCAAGCCTTATCTTTCTTTTCTGATAAGCATCATATTAATAACATACATAAAGTATTATCAAAATTCCTCTAGTTTTCTAATAAACCTAGGATAGCATTATCTCATCATATCAGACCATTGGTTCTCGGAGGAGTTAATTTTCCAGATATTAACACTTATATAAAAGCATCAGTTTTTAAAATTGTTTTAAACTGGGTAGACTCAAATTATAATTCTAAGTAGAAAATATTACATTTAACTATTCTTAAAAATAACAATGACAAATTGAGTAATTTTAACTTAACTAATAAAAACATTCTTTTGGCATTATTTCTGGAATTTTATGCAGTATAACATCCCCCAACGCTTGTTATTTAAGCCTCACACTTAAGACATTTAAAAATACAATTCTCTATGGTATAGATGTTAAAATCTGGTTTGACTCTTTAATTCTATTTAGCAGAACCAGAAACTTTTTAAAATAAAATTCATAGTCATATATTTACTATTTGGGAAACCAAGAACTTTGTTGGCGTCATTGTTCTAAAAATTTGAAAGCCAAAGACATCCTGGAACTTATTTTAGAATATGATTTAAACCCCCATGACTGGTTATTATTACAAAGTGTGAAAACACAAACACATGAACTATGTTTATCACTAACCGACTTGCAATTTAAAGAAATTCCCAAATTAACACTTTTATTGAAATTATATATAATAAAACAAATATTGAAAATTTAATTTCAAAACTCTATAAAATATTTATAGATTACAAGATAAATTTAAATATTAAAATTTGGAATCATATTACACTAGGTCATGCCTCTCCTTTAATGTCTGAGAATAAATCTCAATTATTATCAACCATTAAATACTCGTTGGTCTCATTATTGGCATATATTTACATGAACATTTTTTTCACAGAGCATTTCTAACTCCAAATAAAATGGCTAAAATTAATAAAAATAATGATGTACAGTGTTGGAGATGTTCGCATGATTGTAATGTTGATTGGATACATGTTTTTTTTTAATTGTCCTTCTCTAAGTCAGTTTTGGGGGAACATTGATGACTTTCTGAAAGCCATATTTTCTGACACATTTTCATTATCCAAGTCTCTAATTTTATTTACTATAAATGGTGGTCATGAACTGAAAAAAGATCATTTCATTCTACTATTGACTATTCTGGCAGCAGCAAAGAAAAAGAAAATGGAACTCAAGTTACACTTCCACTTTTTGAAGACTTGTGGTTCTTCTTAAAAACAACTGCCTTAAGAGAGGCCAAAGTTAAAGAACACAGGAATCATCCAAAACCATTTCACAATAATCCTTGGATGAAAGTGATATCTCTTATTGGCCTTTTTCAACAGAATTCTGCCTTTGATGTTTGAAAAAAAGAAATAAGAAAAGAAGATTTTCTTAGCTTTAATAATGTCATTTTTGGGTACATGCCTTTGCATATATTGTACAAAGTCTGAAATGTGTATTGTGTCTTTATTATTTGTCATTATTACTATATCATTGTACTAGCTGAATATGTATTATTTCTTCATGAAATATAACAATAAAATTTCTTTGAAAAAAAACACTGCCTTGTAAGGTGTGAGTCTGCACTGCACTGTAATGCCTTTTTTTCCCACTTTTACCACTATAGTGTGACCATGTAGCTAGTATTTATAGATGAGGAGGATGTGAAGTTAAAGTCCCTTTCATGGAGCTGTGGAGGGGGGCTTGTTCTATGGCGAGAAATATGTTTCCTGTTTTAATTGTTTTTCAAGTTGCTTTTCTCAGTATTAGAAGCATCAGTGTGGCATGAATCACTCTTGACTGAGTCAATCAAATATAGGGAAAGCCTAAAAGATCACATTGAAGCGACTGTGACAGAAAGAAGAACTGATAATATTTGTGTATTTTTTTTTTTATAATGTGTAGCTTGTGTTCTCTGAACACACTTAATTTTCATGCACACTTTATTATTTGGGGAAAGTGAACTGGTATCTTTTTACTGTGGGGGGTAGCAACCACCTTGAGAAGACAGACCTATTATTTTGTTTTAAGACAAAGTATTTAAAGAAGACTAAATAAATTGCACTGTTTTGTGTATACCTGCTGAGATGCAAGATGAAGAAGATTCAATTAGTTTGAACTAATTCTTTGCCAGGCACTAAATTTCACACCTCCTGTATTTCTTCTTAAAACAAACTGCTGTTTTGACACCATAACTTTACTGTACCTTAGAAATCCAGGTGAACCAGTATATAATGCAGTAAAATGTATAATTTAGAGATATGCAAGGACGCAGACTCATAGCACCTGACAAACATTCACCTCACCAATGGGGAGTGACAGTGGTGGTTGTAAGGCTTGGTTGTTAAGCACACATAGAGGCCAATGTTTGGGCACCTGCCAGGCTGGGCATGTAGGATGGCTGAGCAGGAGAAGCTGCCCTACTGCCCAGGCCAGAAATGTTCACTCAGACTAAGCCTCATTGCTCACTCAGGCTGACAAGAGCATAAGATCACTACATGGGAGGCTACAGCCTAACAAAAGCCCCTGTCATACAGCATTCAAAAGGACATATGAGATATTTCCAGCATCTTGCTTTGTTCCATATTTTCAGTTCTGCAGCCCAACCTCCTGACCATACTTGTCAAGTGTACCTCATTACAATGTTCCTCATTTTCAGTATTAAAAAGTCCATGTTCCTTGTAGTTATACATTGAAAGGGTCTGACATATTCATTGTTAAGATTTTTTAACTGATATCCATAGTAAATAATATTGAATCATATTAATATGTCAAAAGAACTTTTTATAAGTATAAAGTAGCATATTTAACCATTCTGTGAGCTTCCTCATTGATGTTATTAAATAAGTTAAGTAAGTTAAGTGTTCTACATTTTGTTTTATTTATTTATTTATTTTTGGCATTACTACAGAGAGTGTTCCTCATTTTGGAGATAGGAGTTTGAGAAATATGCTCCTGACAGCTAAGGAAATCCCCACACCTATGGCGATAGGGGCAAGGTCAAGCACCCTATAGTCTACTGGAAGAGAGTGGGACACAGAAGGAAAAAAAAAATAAGGATTTCATGACAGAGACTTTTGAATTCCAGTCATACCTCTTAACCTCTCAGTGCAAGAAATCTGGACAAAGCCTGACAAAATGGGGGACAAAGGCCCAAAAATAGTGACAGATTTTAAATATTGCTCTTATGAACTTAAAAAGTTACTAGAGTAGCAGGGTTTGTGTTAATATACATTTCTGAAGGATTTGAAGTTTGAAACTCAAATATATGTCATTATTTAGTGACTTCAATCCTCATACCATCCCAGTGATTTTTAAGAAAACCACACATTTTATTTGGAATAGACAAAAATATGAAGCAAAAATCTGGACAGTTGAGAGGTATGATTCCAGTCTTGCCTGTCAGGAATACCCAAGGAATACCTGGTGGGTGATAACCTTTGCTCTTTTTAAATGATGCTTATTTTGGAAGCATGGTTCTAAATTTACTTACCCAAGAATCAGGGACAAAGCCAATAAATAATTGGAGACGAAGGCCCAAAAGAAGAATTCATTTTTAAACATCACTCTAATTCATTAAGATAGTTTACAGAATTAGAACAACAAATCATGTACAAGTATGTACTTTCTGAAGAACAGGTTTGCAACCCTTATACTGACTGCATACCATACTTCTCAAGTTCTTAGAGCAAGATATATAGACGAAGCCACAAATAATGGGGGGGGGGGGACAAAGGCCCCAAAATAGGAACACTTTCTAAATATTGCTCTTACAGATTTAGAAAGTTGATAGACTTGCAGGTTTTGCATTAGCATGAATTTTCTGAAAGATATAAAGTCTGAAATTCAACTGCCCTGCCATTATTTCAGACTTCCGTTCTCAATGATTTGCCAGAAGACAGCGATTTTATTAGAAACAGACAAAAATATGAAGCAAAAATCTGGTCATTCTTCAAAAATCTGTACAGTTGATAGGTAGGTTGCATACCTCTCAACCTCTTAGCACACAAAATCTGGACAAAATCACAAACAGTGGGGGGCAAAACCTCAAGAATAGGTGAAGCATTTTAAATGCTACTCTAATTATAAAGTTGCTAGAACAAAATGTCTTGTGTTGCCATGTGTCAAGATTGGGGAAAGATGGGTGAAGCTGCCAGCCTAGTCAAATAGAATTCGACACATAATTCTATAATTTGTATAAATAAATGTAAAATACAGGCTTGTGGTTTTAAATGAAAGAAAGCACTGTAAAATGTAAACTTCAAGATTGTTGCAACATTGTCATCTGCTGTAAGGAAAATCAAGCCAAACATTTCAAATGTTCTTTGAAGTTACAATTATCTAAAAAATGGTGCTGAAGCGACTGGCTGAATGCATTCTTTCTATTGTGTTAACTTAAAGAATAATTGTTAGAGTATACATGTGAAATGTCTTGTATTGTTGTAGTTTCCTGAGCAGTTGTTATATTGCTAAATAATGCAGTTTGTGGCCTGGGAACTCCAGACTAAGTGTCAAAATGATGTAATGTGAATACTGGGAAAACCTAAGTGTCAAAATGATGTAATTTGGGAGGGCCTTAACAAAGCTGTTTGTTAGTGTTTTAAAAACTATTGTTGAGAGAGAGAGACTGAAAGCATTTGTCTTGGACCATCAACCCCAGTACTGCTTATGCTGTTTATGTATGTAAGTAAGATTATATCACTGTGTTTTCTCTTAAGATTAGCTAAAGATTAGAAAGTTAGATTAAGTGTTTGTCTTTGACACCAGACCTGCCTTACTGTATTATTTTAGGTTTCTGTGTGATCTCTGAACTCTTAGATATCTCTGTGGTGTAGTAGTATTGTCTTGTGTTTTAATTATTTATTATTAAATATTTTAAAAAACTTTACCTGTGGCTGGTTTGCGTAGAGACAAGTTAGGCTCTAGAGTACATTGGATATTTATAGAGATTATCGTAATAAGCCACTCGAATAAGCCTTAAGACTGAATAGTCCCATTACCAATTGGATAATAATATTGTACAGTAATAACTGGACACCCTTTTAAGGGCCTTTGGGTAGCTGATAATTATTAAGCTGCTGGTGGCAGGAATTACTACTGTATAGTCTGGGTAAAGGGGCACAGCTAGAGAATCAGTGTCAGCCTTTCCCAGGAGTGTCTGTGAAGTTGTATAAATACTTATCTCAAAGTGTGGATGTGCGTCAGCTACCTGGGCAAGGACATGAAGCACTGATTGGACAGAGAGGGTACTGGAGGTTAGCCTGCCAGCTAGGCTGAGATCTGGACCCTATAGCTGTGCCAGTGGGGAGCCTTATTGGGGACCTGGAGAGCAAGAGAGCAACCAGCCCCAGATTGACTGTGATCTCTGTGTGCACTTAAGGGAATTGTACTTTACTGTGTGTATTAGTTATCCTTTCCACTTCTAGGAGATGACCTCCCTGGTGTTAGTGGTGAGGATTGAGGCTCCTTGATTGCTGGGCTAGGGCACAGTCATCACATAGTGGTGGCAGTGATGGGATAAGATATCCTCACAAGTGTTTGGCAGTGGTGTGGGTAGATTGAATCTTCTAGCTTATGTACAGTGATCTCTGAAAGTGTTTTGTACTCTAAATCAGACACGCAGTGTATACTTAGAGTTCAGATCACAATTGTTTTATTTCTTTTGTTAGCTTAGTTAGTCAGGGTGAGCAGGCAGCATGTCAGCACAGGAGTATGGAAAGCTGACAAGGAGCCAGCTGGTGGAGATGTGCCAGGCTAGGGGACTGGTGCATGGAAATCTGACTAAGGCATACCTGATTGCAGCCTTGGTTACAGCTGCATCAGAAAACAGCATCCAGGAGGACAATCAGACTGGCAGTGGAGATACAATATCCTCAGAGAATGGACAGCTCAACCTTTCTGCAGTGGACTTAAAAATCCAGCTGGAGCTAAATAGACTTGAGTTGGAGGCCAGGCATTTGGAGATAGAAGCCGAAGAAAAGGAGCATCAGAAGAAGCATGAGAGGGAAATGCTGACTATTCACCAGAGTCATGGAGGTAATGGGGAAGGGAGTAACTGGACCCCAAAAGCACAACAGGTCAGTAAATGTCTTCTGTAATTTAAATAGGGGGATAATGTTGATAGTTTCAGTCACATGTTTGAAAGGGTATGCAAACAGAATAGTGTTGACCAAAGGCTCTGGGTACAGTTCCTGACCCCCTTACTCCATGGGAAAGCTGTAACTTGTATATCACAAATGCCTGATTCTGTCTGTTTTGATTATACTGCTGTAAAGAAATGTCTGTTACAATGTTTTAAGCTAACACCTGAAATGTATAGGAAAAAAGGTTTGTGAGCATAGATGCAAGGCAGATGAAAATGTATGTGAATATGTTGTTGAACTGAGCACTTATTTTCATAGCTGGGTGAGTGGATGTCAGGTCACCACTTTTGAAGGGCTGGCAGACATTTTGGTGAGGGAACAAACCCTTAGCACTTTGCCTGAGGACATGAGCATCTGGTTAGCTGATAGACAATGTGCTTGTGCTACTTCAGATGAGTTGGGGAAGGAGGGAGAGCTATACCTGGCCAGCAGGGCAGCCCTCAACAGGAAGGGGACCCCCAGTACTGCTCATGGGTCTAAAGGAACCCATGGTAGGTAGCACAGACTGCCCCAACAGAATCCGCCAGTAGCAGGGGAAGCCACTAGCCCAGGTACACATCCAGGACCTAGGGTGAAATGTTTTGAATGCAACCAGTTGGGCCATGTGGCATACAGGTGTCCATGGAGGCAAGGTGGGGAACCAAAGGTGTGGGAGCCAGTATGTGGTAAAGACAAAATGCCAATAGTGGGTTGTCTTGAGACAACAGGGGTATGGAGCTACAATCCTTCAGATGTCGTGAGAGGGAAGGATTTGGATGAGGCAGTCCCATGTACTTATGCTGTTATGCGCAGTGAGGCTAGGAGACAAGCATGTGGGTCTGGTAGCCTGGGGGAGACCCAGACAGACTGCATACTTGCAGCCAGGCCTGCAGAGGTGGTTACTTCAGGGAGGGAGCTACTCTGTAGCAGTGAGACTGAAGGTGAGCCACAGCTGCTTGTAGGTACTGATGTTCCCTTGGACAGGGTAACTACAAAGGTAGAGGTGAGTAGTAGTACCCAGGCTAACAGTGAGGCACCACTGTCAGAGGATGCCAGACTTCCAGTGAAAGGGGAGCTGGGAAGGGTTACAAGGAGAGAGTTGAGACAGGCTCAGCTCTCAGACCCTACATTGCAAGGCCTGAGACAGGTAGCTAGGGAGGCACCTGATTCTCAAAGGAAGGGGGAATCGATATACTGGGACAAAGGGTTACTATACAGAGAGTGGACCCCTAAGGGAGGGCTAGAAGGTGAGAGAGTACAGCAGTTGGTAGTGCCTAGAGCTTACCGTCTGGCGCTTCTAGCCATAGCCCATGATATTCCCTTTGCAGGTCATATGGGCATAAAACATACAAAGAGGCATATTATGCAAAACTTCTATTGGCCTGGAATTTCCAGAGCAGTAACAGGGTACTGCAGGACCTGTGAGCAGTGCCAAAAGTTAGGCAAGGCAGAAGACAAGGTGAGAGCTCCTTTGATGCCTTTGCCTGTGATTGAGGAGTCATTTCAGAGGGTAGCTATGAATATTGTGGGTCCTCTGAGTACCCCAAGTTCCACAGGGAAAAAGTATATTCTAGTGGTAGTGGATTATGCTACATGATACCCTGAGGCAGTGGTTTTGTCCTCCATTGAGGCAGAGAAGGTGGCAAATGCTTTGTTTGAGATTTTCAGCAGGGTAGGCTTCCCAAAAGAAATACTGACTGACCAAGGTGCCAATTTCATGTCAGACCCGCTGGCTTGTCTGTGGAAGTCCTGTGGGGTAAAGCACATGAAGACCAACCCCTACCATCTGCAGACTAATGGTCTTGTTGCGAGGTTAAACTCTACAATCAAGTCCATGCTACAGGCATCTGCAGATCAGTTTAAGAGGGAGTGGGACAAATATTTGCCCCATCTGTTGTTTGCTTACAGAGAGGTTCCCCAGGAATCCACAGGATTTTCACCCTTTGAGTTACTGTATGGGCATAGGGTGAGGGGACATCTAGATTTAATTCAAGATGAGTGGGAAGGTAAGTGTGAGTCTCATAAGGAGTCTGTTGTGGCATACGTCCTAAACCTCAGGACAGGGCTCAGGGAACTCATGGGCTTGGCCCAGTAGAACCTGTCAGAAGCCCAACAACAGAAAAAGGTGTGGTATGACAGGAATGCTCGAGCTAGAGAATATGCTGTGGGGCAGCAGGTAATCGTTCTCATTCCTGTCAGACACAACCAGCTGCAAGCAGCTTGGGAGGGACCCTACAAGGTGGTAAGAAAGGTAAGTGATGTTAACTACATGGCGGAAGTGCTAGGCAGATGGCAGCGGCACAAATTGTACCATGTTAACATGATGAAACCTTACCATAATAGGGAGGCCCTTGTGCTGAGCATTTGCAGTGGATTGCAGGAGTCTGAGGGAGATCTGGGGACTGATCTCCTCAGTGAGGCTTGGGCTGACACCTCAGTGGAAGGGGTAGCAATATCCCAGCAGCTATCTCCTACCCAGGTTTGAGAAATCCAAGCAGTGTTGCAGGAATTTGGGGACATGTTCACAGGGAAACCAGGGTGCACCCACCTGGTGCAGCACCAGGTGGATACAGGACCTCAAAGGCCTATTAGGCAGGCCCCTTATAGTGTGCCTGAGAGAGAGAGTCAAACAGACTCTGAGGGAGGAGGTACAGGAGATGTTGAAACTAAGAGTGATTCAAGAGTCCAGCAGTCCTTGGGCCTCACCAGTGGTGTTGGTGCCAAAGAAGGATGGCAGCACTAGGTTCTGTGTGGATTACAGGAAATTAAACAGTCACACAGAGTTGGATACGTACCCCATGCCTAGGACAGATGAGGCCCTAGAGCAGTTGGGTGGGGCTAAGTATCTTACAACCATGGATCTTACCAAGGGTTACTGGCAGGTGCCCATGACTCCCAGTGCTAGAGAGAAGTCAGCCTTTGTGACTCCTTTTGGCTTGTACGAGATCACAAAGATGCCCTTTGGGATGAAGAATGCTGCAGCGACTTTGCAGAGGCTGGTGGATAATATCCTAGTAGGAGCAGGAGGGTTTGCCCTTGCTTACCTAGATGATATTGCCATCTACAGCCATTCCTGGCCAGAGCACCTTCAGCATGTCAGGGAGGTGCTGGGCAGACTACAGAGGGCAGGGCTGACCATTAAGCCGAGCAAAATATCAGGTGGGTATGGCAGATGTCTCCTACCTAGGACATAGAGTGAGGAGTGGTAAGATAAGGCCATAACCTGCCAAAGTGGAAGCTATTCAAGCCTGGCCTGCACCTGTTCCTAAAAAGCAGGAGAGGGCATTCTTGGGGACAGCAGGGTACTATAGAAAGTTCGCCCCTAGTCATAGTACCATAGCTGCTTCCCTCACAGACCTGACAAAGAAAAAGAAGAGGCTAGATAAGGTAGTGTGGACCCCAGCATGTGTGCAGGCATATCAGAAGTTTAAAGAAGCTTTGGGAGGACCCCCTGTGTTAGCCAGTCCAGATTACAGCAAAGAATTTGTTGTGCAGGTGGATGCTTCGAACCATGGGGTGGGGGCTGTACTTAGCCAGATTTCTTCAGAGGGAGAAGAGCACCCAGTGGTTTATCTCAGTCGTAGGCTCCAACTCAGGGAGGAATGCTATAGAAAAGGAATGTCTAGCTATAGTGTGAGCATTGCAGAAACTTCAGCCTTATCTGTATGCAAGAAAATTCACTGTAATGACAGATCACAACCATCTAATATGGTTAAACAGAGCCAGTCATCAAAATGCCAAGTTGCTAAGATGAAGCCTGGGGTTGCAAGCATATGATATGTCAGTGCAGTACTGCAGTGGGAGTAGCAATACCAATGCAGATGGGCTCTCAAAACAGGGAATGGGGTGAGGTACACCCAGATAGACCTAACCCTCTGAAGCGGCATTTTCTCAAGGGTCACTTGAAAAACTAGCTTGAGTTCTCCAGGGGGGAAGAGATGTGAAGTTTGGGGAAAGATGGGCGAAGGCTGCCAGCCTAGTCAAATAGAATTTGATACATAAGTCTATAATTTGTATAAATAAATGTAAAATACAGGCTTGTGTTTTTAAATGAAAGAAAACACTGCAAAATGTGAACTTCAAGATTGTTGCAACATTGCCATCTACTGTAAGGAAAATCAAGCCAAGCATTTCAAATGTTCTTTGAAGTTACAATTATCTAAAAAATGGTGCCAAAGTGACTGGCTGAACACATTCTTTCTATTGTCTTAACTTAAGGAATAATTGTTAAGAGTATACATGTGAAATGTCTTTTATTGTTGTAGTTTCCTGAGCAGGTGTTAGATTGCTAAATAATGCAGTTTGTGGCCTGGGAACTCCAGACTGTCAAAATGATGTAATGTGAATACTGGGAAAACCTAAGTGTCAAAATGATGTAATTTGGGAGGGCCTTAGCAGAGCTGTTTGTTAGTGTTTTAAAAAACTATTGTTGAGAGAGAGAGAGAGACTGAAAGCATTTGTCTTGGACCATCAACCCCATTACTGCTTATGCTCTTTATGTATGTAAGTAAGATTATAGCACTGTGTTTTCTCTTAAGATTAGCTAAAGATTAAAAAGTTAGATTGCGTTTTTCTTTGACATCAGACCTGTCCTACTGTATTATTTTAAGTTTCTGTGTGATCTCTGAACTCTTAGATATCTCTGTGGTGTAGTAGTATTGTCTTGTGTTTTAATTATTTATTGTTAAATATTTTAAAAAACTTTACCTGTGGCTGGTTTGTGTAGAGACAAGTTGGGCTCTAGAGTACATTGCATATTTATAGATGTTATCGTAATAAGCCACTCTAAGCCTTAAGATTGAATAGTCCCATTACCAATTGGATAATAATATTGCACAGTAATAAATGGGACACCCTTTTAAGGGCCTTTGGGTAGCTGATAATTATTAAACTGGTGGTGGCAGGAATTACTACCATATAGTCTGGGTAAAGGGGCACAGCTTGAAAATCTGTGTTAGCCTTTCTCAGGAGTGTCTGTGAAGTTGTATAAATACATATCTCAGAGTATGGATATGCGTCAGCTACCTGGGCAGGGAGACGAAGCAGTGTTTGGACAGAGAGGGTACTGGAGATTAGCTTGCCAGCTAGGCTGAGATCTGGACCCAATAGCTGTGCCAGTGGAGAGTCTTATTGGGGACCTGGAGAGTAAGGGAACAACCAGCCCCAGACTGACTGTGATCTCTGTGTGCACTTAAAGGAAATTGTACTTTACCGTGTGTAATAGTTAGCCTTTCTTCTTCTAGGAGACGACCTCCCTGGTGTTAGTGGTGAGGATTGAGGCTCCTTGATTGCTGGGCCAGGGCACGCATTATTCTGAAGGACATAAAGTCTAAATCACAAATGCCTGTTATTATTTAATGAATTCAGTCCTCAGTGACTTGGTATAAAAATCCATAAAAACACAGATTTTATGATGAACAAACCAACATGAGGCGAGTGTCTACACAGCTCAGATGTGTCGTCGGAAATTTACCAGATTAAGAGCTATGTTGGTTACAGAAAGTATGAGTCCAACGAACGCTTGACTGATGACTTAATTTCCGGGTGTCGATCGCCATCCACAATACGGCGCTCCTGTTTTCCCTTTTGCTTACGGAAATGTCGTCGTATCTTATTGCTTCCTTGTTGATGTCGCTGTAACTCGTAAATTGTGTGAGGGCCTTTTTGCGGGTATGTGTTGTGTGCATTCACGGGTCGCAAGAAATCTTTTTGTTTACGGATCAGTGTTAAGACCTGAGAATGGCTGATAAATTTGACAATTTGGAAGAACATTTAGAGAAATTCGTGGAAAATATCCGCCAGCTGGGGATTATCGTTAGTGATTTCCAACCAAGTAGCCAGCCAGGACTAAATCAGAAATTGTAAGTTTATTTTTTTTTAACGCGGCATAGCTGTATACTGTAATGTAAACTATTTTGATACGTCTGTTAGTACTTGCATTATCCCCTCCGATGTCATTTTAAAGTTTTAGGTCATAATGAAACTAGAGGTAAAATGCACAGTGCTGCTTTGCAGTTGGTATTCTGTGGGAGTTTCAGTGCTAGTCGGAAGCGGAACTGCTTTGAGTTTTGTTTTGTACTGATTCTTTTGATTGTCATTGGTTGAAAGTTGGGGCTGATAGCAATTATTAAAGTGCTTTGAGGAAACGAACATGACTAGATATGTTTAATTTTGTTTGAAAGGAATTTGCTAGATATGCAGACTTTGATTACTGGGATATAAGTTTTGTACATTTTGGCAGCTAGTTCTGTTCAAAAATCAGTGTGCTTGGATTTGTACATAGCAAAGGGGGGTACTGTAGTCTGATAAGGGAAGAATGCAGTAGTAGGATGAGTACCTTGTCTCTGGAAGATGTATTCTATTGGAAACTAACTGGGCTAGGTAGAATGGCTTCCTGACTGTGTGGAAACTTGATCGAACGAGAGAAAGCGAGACACATAAGTATCTAGATCTCTTAATGACCATATCTGTCTGAAGAGGCATACCATTTTTTAACATACAAAGTAGGAACAAACTTTCTGCCAAATGCTAGTATGCTGCATTTTTTGTTCAGTTAGTTTGCAACCCTTTTCGATGCACTACATGTTGTGCGTATTCCAGCCTCTTGCTGGAGCTTATTTGTATTATTAGAGGAGTAGGTAACTGTAAGCCGCGGTGGTGCAGCGGTAGCATTGTCGCCTCACAGCAAGAGTTTCTCCCGTTCGATTCTCGACTGGAGTGCCTTCTGTGTGGAGTCTGCATGTCCTCCCCACGGTCGAGTGGCGTTCGAAAGACATGCGTAGAATGGGCGTGCCTTCGTTGAAGGTTGAGCATTGAGCTGGCACCTTGGCACTGCAAAATCGACTGCCAATCATTAGCGGACCGGAGTTCCGCTGTGGCGACCCCTAACTGGGAAAAGCCGAAAGAAGAAGAACAACAGATGAGTAGGTAACTGCCCAGCTTACAGTCATAAGCAAACTGTATTAGCCACACTTCTGGGATATGGATATCATATGTTATGTATTAATCTGTAATGGTTTTAATATTCTGAGACTCACTGGTGTGAGTTCTGGAACAGAGAAGAATGGGGGCATCCATATAATAAGTCCATGTTGTGGAGCATTCCCTTTTCTTTGAGGTGTGGCAGTCTCAGACTTGGTGTATATAGTTTTTTTTTTTGGGGGGGGGGGGGCTTGACCCCTTGGATAAAACGACTGTAGATGAGAAGAGCGATTTTCAAAGTTCATAGCAGTCTTCTATTTTCATAATTCTGGGGCTGCACTTAAGAGTCATGGAATTACAATATGCAGCCATGTCTGTCTGTCTTATACGCAGAACAAATGTGTGTGTGTGTTTGCATGCGTATGTGTGCATATTACAACTCTGAAATGAACCTCACTTCAAGAAATGTTCTCATTTTGAGTTTTAAAAATTTCACGGTGAAAGGGTTTACTACACTCATTGCTAAGATTTATTTATTTATATTTTTTAACAAATAGCCGTAATAAACACTCTGAACTGACAACTTCAAAGTTATTAAGGTTATGGACTGTTAATCTTCTGCTTTCTGAATTCAAGGTACCAGGTTTGAGTCCTTCCACCTCTGATTGCCTATAGTGTGACTCTGAGCCTATCCTTAACCATATAGTGCTCTCAGGTTGCCACCAAAAGTTAGGGACACTATGTCTAGTGGTTTACCCATTTAACAAATGAGTAAAATACAGAAAATCAAGCTCCAACATATTATACAATTTTCATTATAAATTATCATTTAAACAGCAATGTTACAGGATTATTACAAGGCATTAAGTAGCAATACAGTGTTATAACGGTGTCAATAATCAGGAGTATAACATAACTATTTCAAGATGTATAAACGTAAATATGTCATTAAGATGAGTATAGTTTTTGGGGTAAATGGTTAAAAAAAAGTGTTATCATGATGTAGTTGCATGAAGGCAAGACCATTACAATAAAATGTTTCTCTGAGGCAATTTGCTTATTAGATTTTAGAAGACAGTAGAAAGAGTAGTCAAGGAAGATTAGAGAGAGCTAGTGAGAAGAGCGAGTTAAGGAAAGAAAGTAGACTAAGGTAAGAGAAGTAGGGGATGTTAAGGAGGGAGAGTGCAGTAGCACTACGAAGTCACTTTGTGACAGGGAGTGTTCCGAATTTTAAAATACATATACACACACACACACACACACACACACACGTGTTATTGTAACCCACACCTTATCTGCTGTTAATGTTAAATATAACTTTGAGCAGAACTATTTTGTTGATAGGGGGTAGAAGGAAACCATAATATCTGTAGAAGATATGGTCATTGGGATAATATGCAGAGTTCTTCATGGTAAGTGGAGGGCGGTGATGAACCTAGAGTCAGAGATCTTGCCAGTAAGCCACTATAATGGTGTATTGTTTTGTATCATTATTCTGGTAGAAAGATCTTTGTGGAGGTTGTCCATCAGGCTGAGAAATACAAATGGGGCATGTTCTGTTTTGTAGTTGCTGGTATATTTCCTTTTTTGTCTTAAAAAGATTGTTTACATTGCTGACATTTAGTGTTTAGTACTCCTTGCCAGTAAGCCACTATAATGGTGTATTGTTTTGTATCATTATTCTGGTAGAAAGATCTTTGTGGAGGTTGTCCATCAGGCTGAGAAATACAAATGGGGCATGTTCTGTTTTGTAGTTGCTGGTATATTTCCTTTTTTGTCTTAAAAAGATTGTTTACATTGCTGACATTTAGTGTTTAGTACTCCTAGAAATATTTCTTTCTGGCTGAGACAAGCTTTTAACTTTTTTTTTTATCATCCCATATAGGAGTTTTATGGTTACAGGATTACAAGACATTGACAAGTCCCGGCAGCAACTGCAGGATATCAATGTGCCATTGGAAGTATTTGAGTAAGTAGTAGTTGTCATCTGGTCTTCTACTGATGTGGGGTGCTGAAATACTTCATTGACTGCCTGGGTTCTGTAAAGTTTTGTTGGTACTGCAACACTAGTTTTACATCTGTTCCCTACCCGCGGCGGTGGTGCTGCTGTAGCGTTGTCGCCTCACAGTAAGACGCTGTCCGGTTCGATTCTCAGCTAGAGCGTCTTCTGCGTGGAGACATGCGTGAATGGGCGTACCTTCATTGAAGGTTGTACGTCAGGCTGGTAACTCGGAACGTAAAAATCAACTACCAATTATTAGTGGACCGGAGTTCCGCTGTGGCGAACCCTAACCAGGAAAAGCCGAAAGGCAAAATTGGGAATTATTCCCTGAGTGGTTTCTTTAAAATGCACTTACTGACATTTTGGCTTTAATGTTAAGATGTACACTTTAGTAGTAGTTAGGCATATTTTGTTCATTGTCTTTCTGAGCGTAGGTTTCAGTTTTTTGTATTCATATTTTGGGTTTATTTGAATGTGGAATAAACTGTAGGTCACATCTTTATGTTATTTCTTTGGCAGAATATTGGTGCAATCAAGTGTCTCTTCCTCCAAATCATAGTGGCACATGTCATTAAAATTTGCAGTTTCATTTTGTCTTTTACCTTTCTTCTCATTTCTATGTTCCATTTTCATTTGCTAGCAAGATTTTGGTAGTCTTGTCAAAATACTGAGTACATGTATGTTTTTATTTAATGGTTCTTTTTCTTCCAGGTAAGAAGGGAGAGTAGGTTTGCGTATAGATGCCATTCCAGAGCATTTAAGTAGATGGTATTTTTAAAACTACGTCACAGTTAAACTCATAACAAAGACTAACAAAACCATATTGTAGTAAGGGTGTTACTGTGCAGGTAAAAATAATGGTTATATTGAAGTGAAGTATTCCTGGTCTAATCTGAGCAGCTTTATGCACTCCTGACTGGATTGATATTCAGGAGGAGTGCGGGCTCCTTGATCAACAGCATGGGAATAACAGCAACATGCAAATATTTAATTGAACAAATGTTAGAACAGTTGTAACAATAACCCTGAACAATAATGGTTACAGAAGCATAAGTAAATTTGTTCTCTTGTAACTTTTTCATTCTCATGCAGTAACGTGCTAAGAATTCACTGATACACAACTGACTCATTATTCAAAGCATCAGAATTATGGTTGAGTGCTGCACAGAACAAAAATAATGATTCCATGTATTCAAAAACTTGAAAAGGTGCATTGGAAACTGCTGGCCTTCTCTTGTAAGGGGGGTGGCTACCTCCACTCAACCTCCCCTCTACTTTTTTGCAATAGATATTTTAAGCAGAGTACCTTATAAAAGCAGAAATTGTCATTTGTGCTGTAACAAAGCGTAAAGTCACTCTACACAGCTGAAAACAAATTCCATTTGCCAGCTACATACCCCGCTTCTTCAGATGCTATATTGGACTAATACCAGTAATACTAATAAAAATACAATGTTGTACATAAAAAAATTGCTTTAGAAATTGCTCATGAGGTGGGCTGTGCCACCCCCTCCCCCTCCCCCGAATACTACTGTCAACCAGGAAATAATTTTAGTTACTGGTTGCTGTGTTTTGCTGTTTCTTAAAATTATATTTTAAAGTAATTCCATAGTGTGGTCTGTAAGGTAGTAAGAATAAGTCCTCTTAGAGTTCTCTTATTTATATATAAACTTTCTATTGACCCCCCCCAGGTTACCCCTCTTACTTTATTAACACTGCGTAATTATCTACAGGTCAGACCCACCATGACCTCTATTTCTAACCTTTTGCAGGCAGATTTCTTTAACCACAGTAACTGGCTAGTCTGACAAAACTTTGTCTCAGTCTTTCAAAAAAAAAAAAATTCTACTATTTGGACCTTCCCAAAGACTTCTTCACTGGATCATCACACACAATAATGAAGAATCCCTGAAAAGTTATCCAGGTTCACAGATACCTTGGAATTTTGATGGACCCCACACAGTTTTCAGGACCATATCCAAGTCACCAAAACTAAAGTGAACAACTGGTGTTTTTAGAAAGGAACTTTCATTATTTCAGTCCTCCAGCAGCATTTGCAGATTTCATAACTTTGTCCCTCCGAGGGAGAACAGTACTGCATCAGCCTCTTCAAAGCCAAAGTGCATCGGACACGGATATCCTTCAGAAGGGACTCACGGAAACAGATAGCTGGTGCCAGAGCCATGGCCTGAAGTTAAACGCCAAAAAATGTATAGTCATACCCTTCGGAAAAAACAAGGTAACCCCAAGCTACCATATAGGTGGCAATCCACTAAGCACAGAAGAGGTTATTAGGGACCTGGGGACCCAGGTTGACAGTGGCCTTTCTTTTGACACTCACGTTGCTAAAGTGGTTAGAAAGACCTTCTACATTGCCCACCTGATCATGAAGGGATTCACATCCAGATCTAGTGAGGTCATTGTTCCCCTGTACTCTTCACTTATCAGACCAATGATCGAGTACAATGCCCCATTCGGGATGTATCTCACCCGACATCTGCAGCAATTGGAGAGACCCCAAACATTCCTCACCAAAAGGATAAAGGGACTCCAAAATCTGTCATATGCTGCCAAATTGAAGAAACTCCAGCTCTATTCAGTTGCATACCGTCTGCTCAGAGGTGACATGTGCCTGACATACAAGGCCATGTCCAACCCGGAATTAATGGACATGCTCCACCTCAAAAAATCCAAATCCACCAAAACCACTAGAGCAAGCGACTTAAACCTTAGCACAGATATAAATAGGACGTGCTGGAGGGATAGATTTATCACTCAGAGACTCCCTATGCTGTGGAATAAAATCCCGATCTATGTGAGGCAGAGCACCTCGCTGGCTCTGTTCAAGAGAAATCTTGACCTGTGGATGGGAGATCGTAGGTTTATCCCGGGAATCATCTCTGTGTCACTGCTGGACAGAGGCACAACAAACTAATGGGCACAGTATTTTTTCATATAAGGGGTGGCGTAAGCCACAAAAATTTGGGCTAGGCTTATAAATGCCTTGGGGCAGATAGCCTAGTATAAACCTATGAACCTATGAAATGTCTACCCATTCCACAAAGAACCATTTTCTTAAGTGTCATGATATTTAAAAGTACTAATTCTAGACTCCTTCCCTACTTCCTCAGTAGACTGGTAGTCATCTCTGGTTATGTGGAGGTTGACGCCTTCCCATACTTCCCCAGTAGACTGGTAGTCATCTCTGGTTATGTGGAGGTTGACGCCTTCCCATACTTCCCCAGTAGACTGGTAGTCATCTCTGGTTATGTGGAGGTTGACGCCTTCCCATACTTCCCCAGTAGACTGGTAGTCATCTCTGGTTATGTGGAGGTTGACGCCTTCCCATACTTCCCCAGTAGACTGGTAGTCATCTCTGGTTATGTGGAGGTTGACGCCTTCCCATACTTCCCCACTGGTAGTCATCTCTGGTTATGTGGAGGTTGACGCCTTCCCATACTTCCCCAGTAGACTGGTAGTCATCTCTGGTTATGTGGAGGTTGACGCCTTCCCATACTTCCCCAGTAGACTGGTAGTCATCTCTGGTTATGTGGAGGTTGACGCCTTCCCATACTTCCCAGTAGACTGGTAGTCATCTCTGGTTATGTGGAGGTTGACGCCTTCCCATACTTCCCCAGTAGACTGGTAGTCATCTCTGGTTATGTGGAGGTTGACGCCTTCCCATACTTCCCCAGTAGACTGGTAGTCATCTCTGGTTATGTGGAGGTTGACGCCTTCCCATACTTCCCAGTAGACTGGTAGTCATCTCTGGTTATGTGGAGGTTGACGCCTTCCCATACTTCCCCAGTAGACTGGTAGTCATATCTGGTTATGTGGAGGTTGACGCCTTCCCATACTTCCCCAGTAGACTGGTAGTCATCTCTGGTTATGTGGAGGTTGACGCCTTCCCATACTTCCCCAGTAGACTGGTAGTCATCTCTGGTTATGTGGAGGTTGACGCCTTCCCATACTTCCCCAGTAGACTGGTAGTCATCTCTGGTTATGTGGAGGTTGACGCCTTCCCATACTTCCCCAGTAGACTGGTAGTCATCTCTGGTTATGTGGAGGTTGACGCTTCCCATACTTCCCAGTAGACTGGTAGTCATCTCTGGTTATGTGGAGGTTGACGCCTTCCCATACTTCCCAGTAGACTGGTAGTCATCTCTGGTTATGTGGAGGTTGACGCTTCCCATACTTCCCCAGTAGACTGGTAGTCATCTCTGGTTATGTGGAGGTTGGCCTTCCCATACTTCCCCAGTAGACTGGTAGTCATCTCTGGTTATGTGGAGGTTGACGCCTTCCCATACTTCCCCAGTAGACTGGTAGTCATCTCTGGTTATGTGGAGGTTGACGCCTTCCCATACTTCCCCAGTAGACTGGTAGTCATCTCTGGTTATGTGGAGGTTGACGCCTTCCCATACTTCCCCAGTAGACTGGTAGTCATCTCTGGTTATGTGGAGGTTGACGCCTTCCCATACTTCCCCAGTAGACTGGTAGTCATCTCTGGTTATGTGGAGGTTGGCCTTCCCATACTTCCCCAGTAGACTGGTAGTCATCTCTGGTTATGTGGAGGTTGACGCCTTCCCATACTTCCCCAGTAGACTGGTAGTCATCTCTGGTTATGTGGAGGTTGACGCCTTCCCATACTTCCCAGTAGACTGGTAGTCATCTCTGGTTATGTGGAGGTTGACGCCTTCCCATACTTCCCCAGTAGACTGGTAGTCATCTCTGGTTATGTGGAGGTTGACGCCTTCCCATACTTCCCCAGTAGACTGGTAGTCATCTCTGGTTATGTGGAGGTTGACGCCTTCCCATACTTCCCAGTAGACTGGTAGTCATCTCTGGTTATGTGGAGGTTGACGCCTTCCCATACTTCCCAGTAGACTGGTAGTCATCTCTGGTTATGTGGAGGTTGACGCCTTCCCATACTTCCCCAGTAGACTGGTAGTCATCTCTGGTTATGTGGAGGTTGACGCCTTCCCATACTTCCCCAGTAGACTGGTAGTCATCTCTGGTTATGTGGAGGTTGACGCCTTCCCATACTTCCCCAGTAGACTGGTAGTCATCTCTGGTTATGTGGAGGTTGGCCTTCCCATACTTCCCCAGTAGACTGGTAGTCATCTCTGGTTATGTGGAGGTTGACGCCTTCCCATACTTCCCCAGTAGACTGGTAGTCATCTCTGGTTATGTGGAGGTTGACGCCTTCCCATACTTCCCCAGTAGACTGGTAGTCATCTCTGGTTATGTGGAGGTTGACGCCTTCCCATACTTCCCCAGTAGACTGGTAGTCATCTCTGGTTATGTGGAGGTTGACGCTTCCCATACTTCCCAGTAGACTGGTAGTCATCTCTGGTTATGTGGAGGTTGACGCCTTCCCATACTTCCCAGTAGACTGGTAGTCATCTCTGGTTATGTGGAGGTTGGCCTTCCCATACTTCCCAGTAGACTGGTAGTCATCTCTGGTTATGTGGAGGTTGACGCTTCCCATACTTCCCCAGTAGACTGGTAGTCATCTCTGGTTATGTGGAGGTTGACGCCTTCCCATACTTCCCAGTAGACTGGTAGTCATCTCTGGTTATGTGGAGGTTGACGCCTTCCCATACTTCCCCAGTAGACTGGTAGTCATCTCTGGTTATGTGGAGGTTGACGCCTTCCCATACTTCCCCAGTAGACTGGTAGTCATCTCTGGTTATGTGGAGGTTGACGCCTTCCCATACTTCCCCAGTAGACTGGTAGTCATCTCTGGTTATGTGGAGGTTGACGCCTTCCCATACTTCCCCAGTAGACTGGTAGTCATCTCTGGTTATGTGGAGGTTGACGCCTTCCCATACTTCCCCAGTAGACTGGTAGTCATCTCTGGTTATGTGGAGGTTGGCCTTCCCATACTTCCCCAGTAGACTGGTAGTCATCTCTGGTTATGTGGAGGTTGACGCCTTCCCATACTTCCCCAGTAGACTGGTAGTCATCTCTGGTTATGTGGAGGTTGACGCCTTCCCATACTTCCCCAGTAGACTGGTAGTCATCTCTGGTTATGTGGAGGTTGACGCCTTCCCATACTTCCCAGTAGACTGGTAGTCATCTCTGGTTATGTGGAGGTTGACGCCTTCCCATACTTCCCCAGTAGACTGGTAGTCATCTCTGGTTATGTGGAGGTTGACGCCTTCCCATACTTCCCCAGTAGACTGGTAGTCATCTCTGGTTATGTGGAGGTTGACGCCTTCCCATACTTCCCAAGTAGACTGGTAGTCATCTCTGGTTATGTGGAGGTTGGCCTTCCCATACTTCCCCAGTAGACTGGTAGTCATCTCTGGTTATGTGGAGGTTGGCCTTCCCATACTTCCCCAGTAGACTGGTAGTCATCTCTGGTTATGTGGAGGTTGACGCCTTCCCATACTTCCCAGTAGACTGGTAGTCCTCTCTGGTTATGTGGAGGTTGGCCTTCCCATACTTCCCAGTAGACTGGTAGTCCTCTCTGGTTATGTGGAGGTTGGCCTTCCCATTCTTCCCCAGTAGACTGGTAGTCCTCTCTGGTTATGTGGAGGTTGACGCCTTCCCATACTTCCCCAGTAGACTGGTAGTCCTCTCTGGTTATGTGGAGGTTGACGCCTTCCCATACTTCCCCAGTAGACTGGTAGTCCTCTCTGGTTATGTGGAGGTTGACGCCTTCCCATACTTCCCAGTAGACTGGTAGTCCTCTCTGGTTATGTGGAGGTTGACGCCTTCCCATACTTCCCCAGTAGACTGGTAGTCCTCTCTGGTTATGTGGAGGTTGACGCCTTCCCATACTTCCCCAGTAGACTGGTAGTCATCTCTGGTTATGTGGAGGTTGACGCCTTCCCATACTTCCCCAGTAGACTGGTAGTCATCTCTGGTTATGTGGAGGTTGACGCCTTCCCATACTTCCCCAGTAGACTGGTAGTCATCTCTGGTTATGTGGAGGTTGGCCTTCCCATACTTCCCAGTAGACTGGTAGTCCTCTCTGGTTATGTGGAGGTTGACGCCTTCCCATACTTCCCCAGTAGACTGGTAGTCCTCTCTGGTTATGTGGAGGTTGACGCCTTCCCATACTTCCCCAGTAGACTGGTAGTCCTCTCTGGTTATGTGGAGGTTGACGCTTCCCATACTTCCCCAGTAGACTGGTAGTCATCTCTGGTTATGTGGAGGTTGACGCCTTCCCATACTTCCCAGTAGACTGGTAGTCATCTCTGGTTATGTGGAGGTTGACGCCTTCCCATACTTCCCCAGTAGACTGGTAGTCATCTCTGGTTATGTGGAGGTTGACGCCTTCCCATACTTCCCCAGTAGACTGGTAGTCATCTCTGGTTATGTGGAGGTTGACTCCTTCCCATACTTCCCCAGTAGACTGGTAGTCATCTCTGGTTATGTGGAGGTTGACGCCTTCCCATACTTCCCAGTAGACTGGTAGTCATCTCTGGTTATGTGGAGGTTGACTCCTTCCCATACTTCCCCAGTAGACTGGTAGTCATCTCTGGTTATGTGGAGGTTGACTCCTTCCCATACTTCCCCAGTAGACTGGTAGTCATCTCTGGTTATGTGGAGGTTGACGCCTTCCCATACTTCCCCAGTAGACTGGTAGTCATCTCTGGTTATGTGGAGGTTGACGCCTTCCCATACTTCCCCAGTGGACTGGTAGTCATCTCTGGTTATGTGGAGGTTGACGCCTTCCCATACTTCCCCAGTGGACTGGTAGTCATCTCTGGTTATGTGGAGGTTGACTCCTTCCCATACTTCCCCAGTAGACTGGTAGTCATAAAGATAAAGTAAACTTGATACTCTTCTCTCTCTTTTTTTTTTACTTTCTCCTATCATGGCCCCCAAAATCAGGGAAGCCTTTCATAAACAAATAAGTGACACCTTGTCTTCTCCCACATTCGAAAATGAATTTAAAAGTACTTCTCATTAACCAAACAAAACGTAAATGCCGCAACAAGAGCAGTCACATAGACTCGATATGCTTCTACCTGTCCAGTAGGCCTAACAAAAAATGCAAATTACTACCTACAACAAACTAAATAAATGTATGTCTAAGGTATGCCAACTTGAGTAGAAATTAAGCACTTACTAAAACTTCATGTTAGTGTTTTGAGTAATGCCTTCAAAGAAGGCATATATCCTCAAACTTTACTAGCATTTAAAAAGATAGATCAATAAAGAGTATTTTCACCATTTGTTTGAACTTCAGGACTTGGTCTGTTAGAAACTAGTTGTATCCTGTCACTGTGGCATGTATTCCCTGGAAGTAAGTGAAAGATTCTATTTTCCATTGTATTGGTAGAGACCTCCGAAGGCCAGGAACCACCTTCTTGGGCACAGACTGTTCATTCCACAAACTGGCTGTATAGGTTTCTGGACTGACTGTAAAGTTGTTTTTTGATTACAGCATACGTTTTCCATCAAGATCTGTTTGATGAAGCTGCATAGACCATGGCTGAACTAAAGAGTATTGGAACCATGCATGGCCTCAAGATCTTGGTAACCACAATTACTATGGTTTGGTTCCTGGTGGTCCAGGTGACCTGCAGTGCCAACAGTGAAGCAGCCATGGTGGTCTGGTTAACATTATGATAAGGTCATCTCTCCTGGTTTTTCCTTGCACTTTTTGATAATGACCTTGAGGTAATCTTAAGAAATGCCTATTTTCCATGGATCCTTCTGTTCGTGTGAGTAAGTGATACCCATATGATTATAAATGGTAATGGCCGGTCCTTTAGTGCCATGGCATTTAAGTTTGATTCTGTACAGTAAACCTTTAGCCAAGGGAGAAGTTGGTCTGCTGTCAAAGATCAGTCATTGCTGATCAGTAGACAGCAGCATAGTTACTGGAGTGGAAGCCAATGTGTTTGTACTTTCGCGATGGCTACAGGATTCCATTTGAGTGGTCTTTGACATGCTGTACTTGTCCTCCAGCTGCCTGTCTTAGGAGGTAGTTGGAGGGGCATTTTTTTCTCTCCAGTGTTGGAGTGGTAAAAAAGCTTTACAAAGATGTATAGGTAAAGGGTATTTGTTGAACTCTTGTTTCCATTTTAATCTCCTAGTCTCTACCCTTTTGGATGTCCAGTCATGCCAGAAGGTAGTAGCAGGGAAGGAGATGGTGAAGGTCCTTTCCTTGAAGGTCAGCCAGACTGACCATCCAGACCAGTAGGATGATGGATTTTTTCCCCTTTCAGTTTTTTTGCAGTAAAAGACAGGAACCATGCATTAAACTTCTAAACATGGTTATTCCTAAGGAAGCTTTAATTTGGTCAGTTTGAGGTTGATTCTTCTGTCAAAAGGAAATTTGATTTGCTCTTTATTTCTGGCAAAATGCCTGTCTGCACATAAAAATGAGAAGGCCCGTCAGAAGGTTCTTCCATCTCTGCATAATGACCAATCACTTTTCGTTCAGGACCTCACATTTTGGCCTCATATGAGCAACCAGAGAGTCTCCCTCCTCCACACCCCCCGAGTGGATGAGCGAAAGTTGTGACAGTATTAAGGCTTAGAGGCTGAAGTTGTTTTCGTACCCAGATGATTGGCTCCTAATCACTGACAGTTGAGACATTATTTTTTTGGGGCAGGGACTCTCTGCCCGACATGTTTCGATCCCTCAGAGTTACGGTGAATGTTGCTAATCTCTGGATGAACTTCAGGTCAGCTGTTGGCCATTGTAGGCTTTTTCACTATATACCAAAGCTTATTGGTAATCTGTGCCACTAGTGGACTTTTGGTCACTTATTTCTCAAATGTTGACAGCTTTCATGTTGTCACCAGAAGTGATTTTGATGACCCTGAACCTTATGGTGGCTATACATGAGAGCAGTGTTATTGAATGTCAGATTTCAGTGGTGTCAGGTGGTTGATTCTTGGGATGCTAGAGTCTATATTTCTAAATCCCTCAAGATTGTATTTATTAGTGTGATAGCATTCTGTGAACTTAATTTGTGTAAGAGCTTGTTGTGGATTGTCATCTACAAACTGCTGTAACCATTAATACTTCTTTTCTTGGAAGGGGATTTACTCAGCAAAACATATGGTGCAAATGTTGTGGACCCAACAAGAAGCTGCCTTATACATCTGTGTTTTGGGGATGACAGTGGATAGTGCTGGGCTTCCATGTCTTAGAGAGACAGATTCTCAGATGGGGATGTCCCCATTCATTCAGATCTCTTGTAGTTAAATCCTCCTTTGCTTGATAACATATTATTCCTACCCACTTTGCAGAGACACTTGGTAATGGCTGTCAGGATGGGTTGTTTCATTATAGCAGCTCCTATTCCAGAAGTGCTTGGCGTTTTAGCAGACTGTTTGTGCAGGGCAGTCCTGCTTTTCCAGAAATGTTCTTTCAGTTCTGCAGTGGGGAATTCTATTTTCAGGAGCTAGGGGTGTAGTATTTACATCACCTGTGTATGTCTGTTATGACAGTTTTGTTTTTTTTTCCCTTGTTTCTCCTGCTGGATTGAGAGGGTCACTTGACAGATGCCATGTGTCTGCAGTGACCAGTAGGAACCCTTTATACCTTATTTTGCCTTCACTCTATTCCAAAGTCACTCATAAAGGTGAGACGATTTGAAGATAAGGTTCATTGTAGCAACCCCATTTTGGCCATGATGGGCACTGTTTCCAGTGGTTCAGCAGCACAACATCTTTCCCCCTAACTATCTTTTAAAACCTCCATGGGAGACTTCTAGTAGACTTCAAGCTTTGTTCTTAGTGAGGCTTATTCTCTTTCTGTTATACACTGATTGGACAACTCAGTAAAAGTGATATCTATTCATAGGGCCTTTTCAAGTCCATCTGGCTAAAAGACTAGGTGATAAATAGAAGCATTTCTGTTTGGGGCATTTAAAACTGGAATCTTATCATATTACCATTATGAAATATTTATAGAAATTCTTTGATTGGATCTTGGATTGTCTTTGTCAAAGTGAGCTGGCAGTGATTTCCAGCTTCCATGTGGGTGGCATTTCCCTGGGCCAGTGGAAAATACGGCCCAAACTGCAGAATCCTTTACAAACGCTTTCTATGGACACCTACAGGAATGCATGGATCGTGCTATCCCAAATAAAACCAAGACGCATTCCTCCAAAGGCAGGAGACCTGTCTGGTGGACCCCAGCCGTAAATAAGCTATACAACAGAAGGAGGAAGCTACTACATGATAGAGCAAAATCCCAAAAAGGGAAGGCATCTCTGATCAGTACTAGCAAAAAACTACGATCCCTCATAAAATCATCTAAGGCCTGTTTCGAAAGAAAAATTGCACAAGATGCTAAAGATAATCACAAGGCCTTCTTTAGTTATGTCAGGAACCTGGGTGGCAACTCCCAGATATGCTCTGAGTTAGTTCAAAATGACAAAAAATACACTGAACCCACAGACATTGCCAACATCCTGGCAGACAGGTTCAGTGCAAACTTCTCCCCCAAAAGAGCAAATGTCTATCCCAACAGAGTGTAGCCTCCCTGACATCACAGATGCACAGGTGAGAGCTGCCCTCTCCAAAGCAAAAAACACAGCATCAATGAGACCGGACGGTGTCCCGGGCTGCGTCTTACACGAACTCCAAGAAGAACTGAACCCTCACATAAAGTCACTGTTCATTCTCAGCCTTACTTCAGGATATGTACCCAAGGAATGGCGTACAGCAACAGTGGTCCCACTCCACAAAGGTGGTGCCACAAAGGACCCCGGAAACTATCGCCCTGTAAGCCTGACTAGCCTGGTCTGCAAAGCTATGGAGCGTATCATTGTGAAACTCATAAACAAAGACATCGGGAACCTCCAAACACTGGATCCTACCCAATTCGGCATTGTTAAGGGCAGATCTTGCCACTTGAACTTGGTCAACTTCTTTGAAACAGTCACCAAGGCCATAGATGAAGGGAAGGTAGTCCACACAGCCTACCAGGACCTCGCAAAAGCCTTCGACACAATACTCCACTCGGGCATCATAAATAAGCTCCCCAGCTTAAACATCAACCCCTGTGTCACAGGATGGGTTGCAAACTGGCCCTGGGATAGAACCTACACGGTCAGAATTGCAGATATCCTTGTCAGAATCTAAACTAGTTACAAGTGGCGTCCCACAAGGCTCAGCCCTGGGACATCTCTTGTTCGTTATATATTTCTGTGAGGTACAGGCTAACATGGGAAGACTATGGCTGACCAAGTTCGCAGATGACTGCAAAATGGGTGCCATAATCAACTCGCCGACTGACACAAGCATCCTCCAAAAGGGTCTCACAGAGACGGATAACTGGTGCCAGAGCCATGGCCTAAAGCTAAATGCCAAAAAGTGCATAGTCATCCCCTTTGGGAAAAACAAAGTGCCCACAAATTACCACATAGGTGGTAATCCATTAAGTACAGAAGAAGTAATTAGGGATTTGGGGACCCAAGTAGATAGCAATCTCTCCTTTGACAATCATGTTGCCAAAGTGGTTAGAAAGACCTTCTATATAGCCCACCTTATCACGAAAGGGTTCACATCTAGATCGAGAGGTCATTGTGCCCCTCTACTCATCACTCATCAGGCCCATAATTGAATACAGTGCCCCATTTGGGATGTACCTTACCAGACACCTGCAACAACTGGAAAGACCCCAAAAGTACCTCACCAAGAGGACCAAGGGACTCTTGCCCTACGCAGTTAGGCTAAAGAAACTCCAGCTCTACTCAGTTGCTTACCGCCTACTCAGAGGCGATCTGTGCCTGACGTATAAAGCCATGTCCAACCCAGAATTAATGGACATGCTCCACCTCAGGAAATCCAAATCCCTTAGAGCTACACGCTCCAGGGACTTAAACCTTAGCACAGAAATAAATAGGACATGCTGGAGGGACAGATTCATATCCCAGAGGCTCCCCTCACTCTGGAACAAAATCCCAATCCATGTTAGGCAGAGTCCCTCAATGACCCTCTTCAAGAGAAATCTTGACGAGTGGATGGGAGATCGTAGGTTTACCCTTGGGATCTCTTCTGTGTCCCTACTAGACAGAGACACAGTAAACTAACCTCAAAAGGGCTATCTTCTGTGACCTACTATACAGAGGCACAGTCAACTAATCTAAAAGGGTGACGAAAGCCAAACACACTCTGGCTAGGCTTATAAATGCCCCAGGGCAGATAGCCTAGTATCAACCTATGAACCCTATTAGAACATCACTGGCTTCTCTTAAGATTTGCAAAGCTTTCTTTAGAGGCATTTTGTTGCTGACATAACTATGTAAATATCCAGTCTTCTTTGAAACTCATCCTTCCAGCATTTGAACCTATTGACTTAGTATTTAAAGCTTGTGTTGTAAAAATAAATAAATAGTTTACTTCCACACACTCTGTTCTTCTGAATTATTGGCTTCCCTGGACTCTGTGCAGTATTTGCCATGCCATGTCTGTTTTTTCAAAGGGATAGGGGATCTGTTCATGTTACCCATTTTTTTTGTATTGTTTTTGCTCCCATGCCTGACATCCATCCAGTTTCGAAGTGGCTACCATTGACACAGCCATGAGGCTGCTTTTGTGCTTTCACTGGCATCCATTTTTCATTTTATGAACCTAACCTCCACTCCCTGTGGTGGTCTGAGCAAACAGGGTATACTGGAGCAGTTGACTTTTTTCTCCTGCAGTGCAGTGTTTCCCTACTTGTAGTCACCTCAGCCTGTGCTTCATAATGTCATCAAACATTACAGGTTACACATGACTTCCTGATTAAGCAAGACCCAGGGATGGGCTAAGGAAGTGAGGGTCGGTAGCTGCAAAGTGGTCATAATACTAGAGGTGCATGTCCTACCTGTTCTGAAATTAGAATGTTTTCCCAAAAATTCAACAGTGTATTAGGTGCATAGATCTTTTCCGAAGCTCACTTTGGTGTGGTTTTCCCACACCATTTTTTTCCCAGGCCTTATTATTTAGAAGACTTTTAGTATTGTTGGCCTGGGGTATGAGCAAGCCAGTAGCTATAAACAAATAAATAATTCTCATTTCTAAATAGATTTTTCAGCGCCTATTTTGAGTTTTACCTCACCTAGTTTAAACAGTGGTAAAAATATCTTTGATAGCTTACTTGTGTCTAAAATATTCTGTACAGTTTATTGTAATTACTAATGTAAATGTGTAAAATTGTACCTTCTACCAGTCCTGAGATAAGTTGTTTTATTTGTTTATTTGTTTTTGACTTGGTTAATATTTCTACAATAAAAAAGTAGTAATACAGTTAACACATCTGTTTGAAAATTTCATTTCTGCTTCAGTGCTTAGAAAGGCAGGTTATTCAGCAAACTTTATAGGTATCCACTATAGTAAGCACCACATTTTCTCCAGTGTTATAATTTAATTTCCTTCCTTTAATTCATATTTATGTCAATTGTAGTGCTATAAATTGCATTCTTCCAGCAAAAGAAGCACTACAGACGTAAGTAAACATGATGCCAGAGTACAGTCTTAACAGCTGTAGAGATGATCATTCCAGTTTACTTATCGTAATTGCTCATAGTTGTTCTTGTGCCAGTTAGCTAGCAGTCACTGCATCGGTAAATATTCATAAACTCGTCTGTCATTTTAGGTAGTTATTAACTATTCATGTTGGAGTATGGGTTAAACTCGTCTTAATTGCAAGCAGAGCTTGTAAGTTATGAAGAGTAAGAAATGAGGGTACTGCTGCTAATGCATGAAATTCCTGATTGGATAACACCTTTTAAATTAACAAAACCAAAAACCAAATGACAGTATCTTCTAAAACCAAGAAAGGAACTTTCCAAGCACTTTAAATCAATTTATTTAGAGCTTTCGTCAGCATCAATCAGCTGACTTCATCAGAATAGCAATACATTGTCACTAGGTTCATAGGTTAGTATTAGGCTAACTGCCCTTGCGAGCCATTTTAAGCCTAGCCAATTATCCCTTGTGAGATTCAAACCCTGCACCCTGTGTTTGTAAGGCAAACACCTTAACCATTAGACCACCCTCCCAACTAGAAGCCATTTTGTATAAAACTTCAAATCACATGACAATCCAATTAAACAATAAACAAATCTTGAAATTACATCTAAAAACGTGCACCGCCAGTTATATAAACTGTTTTTATAAACCAAAATACCCTTCCTAGTACTAAATAAAATTAAAAACCAGTAAACACAGTGACAATTATGTGTATAAATATAAGAATTGTATAAAAATATAGCAGCAACCTCCTACAAGCCTAATATAACCACCAGAAATGTCAATAATAGAACTGCTTGTTAATAGTAAAAAAAACACCCTCTGTTTTGTTCCCTCTCCTTAATCCATATCTAGTTCCAATAAGCTTTTAATTTCCAAAAATTACTGAGACTCAATGCATCATTTAGTCCCGGAAACTTGGTTGCATTTAACTTCTTAACATCTTATGGAGTTGGTTATTAAACATAATTTTTTTTTTTTTTTTCAAGGACAATTTTTTTTTTTTTTTTTTTTTTACAAAAATCTGGGTTAGCCATGGGAGCATGCTGTGCTCCAGTGTTCGCCAACATCATCATGTTGATGTGGGAGCAGAAATTTTTGTTGGATTCTATCTTTAAGGAACAGTGGCTTTATTATTTTCATTATATTGATGACTTGTTTTTTATTTGGAAGGGTGACACAAAAAGTGTTGAGGAATTTTTATTTTATATTAACAATACCACATAGTTTCTTAGATTTACACACTTGTACAAGGAGAAATTAATTATTTAGATGTTCAACTCAAGAAAGATGTGGTTAAGCAGTGTTTTATTTGTGACCTTTATAGAAAACCAACTTATTTAAACAGTTTATTGCACTATCAAAATAGTCATCCGGAACATGTAAAAAGTGGGTTAGTTAAAGAACAGTATGTCCGGATTTCCCGCATGGTGACAAGGGATGATGATTTTGTATCGCAGAGTAATACAGTGAAACAGATGCTTTTAGCACGAGGTTACCCTTCAAGTCTTATTGACCCCACTTATTTAGAAGTGAAGAGGAAAAGAGAAGATGGAATATTCAAACCCCTCTACAGTTTAGGTAGGGAATTTGGGGATATTTCCTCAAAACATCAACGGGGATGAGCAAAGTAAAAGAGAGGGTGATTCACCTAATGCCTTCCATCTTTCCTTTGTAACTAGGTTTTCACAAGACCACCAACAAATATATGATATCCTTAAGAAAAATTGGTATATTTTTCCCCAGATGGATGTGGTAGACAAGGCAGGGTCTACACCCCGTATTATTTTTAGGAGAGGTGTTACCATCAAGAATTTATTGGAACAGGGAAAAGTGTGGATTTAAGTGCGGATTTTGTGCACAATGTTGTATGATTTGTACTGACATTAACATTAAAATCAACAACATTTATGTTAGACCTTTGGGCAAGCATAGCTGTACCAGTAGGGGAGTAGTTTATGTAGCCCTGTATAGTAACTGTCAAGGATTTTATGTTGGAAAAAATCAAAAGATGTTTTAAAGACAGGATTTATGAGCATGTTAGAGACATTAGATGCCTTGTTCAAACATGTTCAACAGTTTCCTGGACATCTTTTTAGATTTTTGGTCCTTGGAAAAGTTACACGAGAAATATGTGGAGGTCCCTGGGAAGATTATTTAGAGTCCAGGGAATTGGTTTGGCAAATTAAGTTAAATGTAACCAAGTTTCCGGGACTAAATGATGCATTGAGTCTCAGTAGTTTTTTGAAATTAAAAGCTTATTGGAACTAGATATGGATTAAGGAGAGGGAACAAAACAGAGTGTTTTTTTTTTTTTTTTTTTTTTTTTTTTTTTACTATTAACTAGCAGTTCTATTATTGACATTTCTGGTGGTTATGTTAGGCTTGTAGGAGGTTGCTGCTATATTTTTATACAATTCTTATATTTATACGCATATACATATAATTTTTGCTATGTGTTTACTTGTTTTTAATTTTATTTAGTATTAGGAAGGGTATTTTGGTTTATAAAAACAGTTTATATAACTGGCGGTGCACGTTTTTAGGTGTAATTTCAAGATTTGTTTATTGTTTAATTGGATTGTCATGTGATTTGAAGTTTTATACAAAATGCCTTCTAGTAACAATGTATTGCTATTCTGATGAAGTCAGCTGATTCATGCTGACAAAAGTGCTAAATAAATTGATTTAAAGTGCTTGGAAAGTTCCTTTCTTGGTTTTAGAAGACCTTTTAAATTAAGCTTAAAGTAAAGGGCCCAGATTTTATAACAATATCATTGGTGGTGTACTTAGTATTATAAGGAACGTAGGCATAATGAACACATGCCAGTTCTGTGGAAAAAGCTCATTCGACTATACCTGATTTTACTTGCTAGTAAAACTAGTTGTAAACAACCAGAAAAAGAATGAACTTTGACACTACATCTGTATAGGTTATGGATCAAGTTACATAACCTCTCCATTTAAGCACTGCACAGTTTGGCCTTGGATGTTTCTTCGAGACAATCACCAAGGCCATAGACGAGGGAAAGGTGGTTCACACAGCCTACCTTGACCTCGCCAAGGCTTCCGACGCCATTCCCCACTCTGGTATTACAGAAAAACTCACCAGCCTGAACATAAACCCCTACATCACGAGATGGGTTGCCAACTGGCTTAGACAGAACTCACACGGTAAGAATAGCGGGCTCCAGGTCTGACTCTAAACTAGTCACAATAGGAGTCCTGCAAGGCTCGGTCCTGGGACCCCTACTGTTCGGCATATACTTCTCAGAAGTACAGGCAACACAGGAGGACTATGGCTAACCAAGTTCACCGATGACTTCAAACTGGGAGCCATAATTGACTCTCAGG
Source organism: Protopterus annectens (assembly GCF_019279795.1). Classification (NCBI taxonomy): domain Eukaryota; kingdom Metazoa; phylum Chordata; order Ceratodontiformes; family Protopteridae; genus Protopterus; species Protopterus annectens. Next base: position 1,189,584,735 of record NC_056731.1, on the reverse strand, counting down.
CTGACACGGACATTCTCCAAAAGGGCCTTACCGAGACGGACACCTGGTGTCAAAGTCATGGCCTCAAGCTAAATGCCAAAAAATGCATAGTCATTCCATTTGGGAAAAACAAAACACTCACGAATTACCACATAGGTGGCAGCACCCTTAATACAGAAGAAAGTAATAAGAGATCTGGGGACCCAGGTAGATAGTAATCTCTCCTTTGCAATCATATTCCAAAGTAGTCAGGAAATCCTTCTATGCGGCCCATCTAATTACTAAAGGGTTCGCATCTAGAAATAGAGGTTATAGTGCCCCTCTACTCATTACTCATCAGACCCATCATAGAGTACACTACTCCATTTGGGATGTACCTCACAAGACACTTCCAACAGCTGGAAAGACAAGAAAAGTACCTCACCAAGAGGATTACTGGCCTCAAACATATGTCCTATGCAGCCTGACTGAGAACTCCGGCTGTACTCAGTGGCATGTCGCTTACTTAGAGGTGATCTCTGCCTGACTTACAAAGCCATGTCTAACTCAGAATTGATGGACATGTTCCACCTAAAGAAATCCAAGTCACTGCAAGCCACGCTATCTAGAGAGCTAAACCTCGCCACAGCAATAAATAGAACATGTTGGAGGGATAGGTTCCTGTCATAGAGAGTCCCCATGCTTTGGAACAAAATTCCAAACTACATTAGGCAGAGCCCCTCACTAACACTGTTCAAGAGAAACCTTGATGAGTGGATGGATAACAGAAAATACATCCCTGGGATCACTTCATTGGCTCTGCTTGACAGAGGATCAGTTAATTAATCAATGGGGTGGCGAAAGCAGACACACTCTGGCTAGGCTTATAAATGCCCTCTGGCAGATAGCCTAGTCCCTACCTATGAACCTATATAATATTCCCACTGAAGAAGATCCAGCTGGAAAGATCCTGGTCAAAAAAAGTACTTGGCCAAAAAAAGTACAAACGTGCACAGCGATGTTTACTAACCATTATTATGACATCCTAGGGCATGAGCAACTTTTCCTTGAGTAGAATAATATTATTTTAGCATGCAATTTTGTATGCTTTGGGAACGTGATATTAAATTTGAAGATGGTTTGCAGTACGTTATTTTAACATGGTTTTCTAAAAATGATGTATATAACTTTAATTTTAACTCAAAGTGGATTTAATTGATTTTACCCGCCAAATTATCTGCTAATTGGGATGTGCTTTATACTATAAAATGTGAGCAGTTGTCTTAGTTAAATGTAACCTGATGAAGCGCACTTGCTAGGTGCGTGAAAGCGCTTGTTCTGTTCCAAATGAAATTACTTTTTATACATCGTGGTGGATCCGGTGATTTGTTGGAATATTCTATTTATTTTTTCGCTGGTACCTTTGGATGGTCGAGCTGGGTTTGCTGCTATTGGTTTTGGTTTTTCTGCTTTTGTTCCTGGCTAGCCAACACACGATGGAAACACCGAATATAGAGCTTGATTATGTCCCTGGTAAAACTGGTGATGTTGCCAATTGGAATGAGTTGTTTCATCAACGAGAGAACTCCTTGCTGAACTATGATAACAAAGGTAGTACTCCTTCAATAATGAATACTAATACTGAAAATATACAAGCGTTTTATGTGGCACTAAGGAGCCTGGAGAACGACCTCTATAAGCTTCATAGGCTTATATGGCAGAGGAAGCACTTGGAAGCGTGCTTGCACTTCAAAGTTATTCCACGAGGCATGCGTGTCCTCTGCATGCCGAGCTATGGAGAGACACATCCGGAGCTGCTACGGAGATGGCAGCAGCTCAACCTGGACCTTGGTAACAACTACTTAAGACTCCTCCTTGAGTACTTCCAGCCTATAGAGAATGAGCTTATCGATAAGGTTGAAGGTGAGCACAAGTATTTGACTACACAATTTAAAAGTGAATTCTGTATGATTAGATTGAATAACATGCTGAAACAACTCACCTTTTATAGCAACAAACTGGAGCAAATTAAATTGAAAAAGCTTAAACGGGACTGTAGCGACTTTCAATCTGGCCATATCTTTTTATGGCCGAGGTTTAATGAAGCGGCAGCTTCAGGTGTAAATAATGAACAGACTAATGTAGTTTCAGAAGATGCAACTAGTATAACCAACCAAACTGAGCTAAATGATAACCCAAGTAATAGCAGTACTGTTACTTTGTCTCAATCTGAAGTAGACGTTACTTTGTCAAATTCCTCCATACCATGTAACCAACAGGGGCTGAATTTAGTAACCGGAGGAGCTAGACCCAAAGGTGGTATGCTTCCACTGTTTAATGCCTCAAAAACCATGACTGCTTTAAACTCCCCGCTCCCGTACAAGCATCGAGCGCAAGTGCGCTCAACAAGCAGGGGAAGAGGCAAAAGAAAGATGTCGGGCGAGAATTGGGAACACAGAAAGAAGAAGTTTTAAATATTTTATTTTTCAACATGTCATCTCGACCATTAACAGAAACTGATTGTTCAGTGTTAAACAGGGGACTCTCCTTCATTCCATCGAGAGGGAGTGAACTCTCGGACACACTTATTATGCTTCGTAAATTTACAAGAAAAGTGGCCCTTAAACTCCTATACAAAGATTCTAACGATGAAACTCATGGCTATAATGACATAGTGATGAAAAGGAGGAGTACTTTTGTGCCTACTTTACCAGGCTCTATTGAATGTTTCCAACGAGCCTGTGAGCATGACTTTTATGCTTATTTCAGAGAAAAGCGACATAAGAAACTTTATGTGAATTTAAATGAAGCACAGAAACATAGCTTGGACTCTCTTTGTAATGATGACAGTCTGGTATTTAGACCAGCTGACAAAGGGGGGGGGGTTGTTGTGATGGACTCCAAACTGTTATAACAATTTAATGAATGAGATGTTGAATGATGATGTTGCTTGTACATTAATAAGTAAAAGAGAAGTCGCACTGACCATTAGGAATGTGCATGATACTTTCTATGACCTCCTAATGTCTAGATGCATTGACAAGCGGCTCTATGATTTTCTTGATATTGAGGCTCCGTTGATTCCTATAATTAAAGGGTTGCCCAAAGTACACAAAGGGGTGTCCCCCCTTTCTATGCGACCCATAGTATCTGGAAAACTCTGGGTAACCGAGAATGCCTCACAATATATACAAACCAAGATAGGTCCGTTGATGGAAATGATACCTACCATATTGAAAAACTCATTTAAACTGTTAGAAGAACTTAAAGATGCCTCCCTGTTAAGTAATGTGAACTCTGATACCATAATGGTCACTCTAGATATAAAGAGTTTATTTACAAGTATACCCAATGAGTTTGGTATAGAGGCGGTTAGGGGCTGTCTAAATGAATGTAGTAATATCAGGAATGATGATCAGTTGGTCATCTGTACTTTATTAGACCTGATATTAAACAATAACATTTTCATGTTTCAAGATAAGCTCTATAGACAAATATGGGGGGTAGCCATGGGCACCCCCTGTGCTAATGCCTATGCGAACATAGCAGTCCACCAATGGGAGAAATCTTATGTTTTTGATGATGAGGTTTTTGTTACTAATGCAATTTTTTATAGGAGATTCATAGATGATATCCTACTTTTTTGGAATGGCAGTGCTGAGTCTCTGCACGATTTCATTAAATATTTGGGGACAACCACCTCCTTTCTTAGCTTTACTTATGAGCTTTCTTCCACCAGTGTCAACTATCTTGATGTGGTTATAACTAAAAATAACATGAATGGATTTACCACTTCTTTGTATAGAAAGCCATGTTGGAAGAATGGCATACTCCACTATGAAAGCATGCACCCGAGGCATGTTTTCCCTAATGTGGTGAAAAACCAGATGTCTAGGATAACCAGGCTATGTAACAATGATATGGAGAAAAATTATTTTTTAGACCTCCAAGCAAGATGTTTCACAAATAGGGGATATCCTATTCATCTAATTGAGAACTTTAGATATAGTGTTGCATCTTCTCCTGAAATTTGTCCTAGAGAATTTTCTTGTAGACATCATAATAGACCCTGTATGGGCATGGTACAATACGACCTTAAATTTACCAATGATGTCAAATACATAAAAGACATTTTAAACAAAAATTGGAAATTACTTAGTATGAATAAGGATCTGATGAATATAGTAGGTAAATACCCCAGATTTAGGTATAGTAACTGTCTCAACTTGAAAAGAATTTTATGCAAGGAGAAAGTGTTGCACGCACCGTCTGATCTAAGAGTAAAATTCAAACAAGGAACTTTTCCCTGCAAGAAATGCTGTATTTGTAAATATGTTACAATAGAACAGAAATATGAGAATATGGAGCTTGGTATTAAGTTTTCTCCGAACTTCTATGCGACATGTGATACTAATAATGTAATCTATCTGGCCACATGTCTAGGATGTGATGCCTATTACGTAGGCATGACGACACGTAGACTCAAAGACCGAGTCTACAACCATATTTATGACATACGAAAAATTAATACAAACAATGTTTTAGCCAGACACTGTCAGTCACATCCATCCCATACTTTTACCTTCAGGGTCTTACAAATTTTACATCCGAATAGGAGGGAAGGCAATACAACAGGAACTCTGGAGCTATATGAGCTGAGGTGGATTTTGACACTCAGAGCACATTTAGAACCAGGCTTAAATACAGCACTTAGTATCAGACCTGCACTTACATAGATAATTTAATGGTGTGCCATTAGTTTTAATAATTTTGAGAATAAGGTTTTACTTTTTCCCCTTGTATTCACATATACATACTTGATGTGAATTTGGACTCATGATGTGAGGTTTTTGTTTATTGATATAGTTGATCTTGTCTGATTTACACAAGGATCAATAGTAGATTAATGGATTTTTGGTCCATTGATCGAATTCATATTGTGATTAATTAGGATTTTAAAAACAATAACATGCATTATTTTCAAGCTGATTATATATATCATCTTTCCTTTCTTCTTTCCTCCTTCCCTCTTTTTTCCTCCCACTATCTTTCCCTCTCCCCTCCTCCCCTCCTTCCTTCCTCCACCTTTTTCCCCCTTTTTCTCCTTTTCCTTTGCCCCTTGTTTCCTCCCCTCCCCCCCCCTTTTTCCTTCCCCTCTCTTTCCTTTTTATAGTTTTTCTTTCCATATCTTCTCTTTTCTTTTGTTTTAGTCTGGAATCTTATGTTGGATTTCCTTAGTTTTGTTGACCTTGGATATAATAATAGTTGATACTTTATACACGCTTGATATAAAATTCCATGGGGCATTGGTTACTTACAAGAGATGTACTATTGTTTTTTAAAATTTTTTTCTGTAAAATTGACACATGAGATATATAAGAATGAGGTCTGTTGGACTGACTATGTTTTACTATGAATAGCGTCTAATTGATTAACTGTTTTGTGATGTATCAAATTCATATTTACATGGGGAACGTGATATTAAATTTGAAGATGGTTTGCAGTACGTTATTTTAACATGGTTTTCTAAAAATGATGTATATAACTTTAATTTTAACTCAAAGTGGATTTAATTGATTTTACCCGCCAAATTATCTGCTAATTGGGATGTGCTTTATACTATAAAATGTGAGCAGTTGTCTTAGTTAAATGTAACCTGATGAAGCGCACTTGCTAGGTGCGTGAAAGCGCTTGTTCTGTTCCAAATAAAATTACTTTTTATACATCGTGGTGGATCCGGTGATTTGTTGGAATACCTATGAACCTATATAATATTCCCACTGAAGAAGATCCAGCTGGAAAGATCCTGGTCAAAAAAAGTACTTGGCCAAAAAAAGTACAAACGTGCACAGCGATGTTTACTAACCATTATTATGACATCCTAGGGCATGAGCAACTTTTCCTTGAGTAGAATAATATTATTTTAGCATGCAATTTTGTATGCTTTGAAATATTCACGTTAATAAAAAGCAGTATTTTATAAGGAATAGGTGAGAAGTAGGTTGAAAATGGAGAATTTCTAGATACTACTTGGCCTGTTTTATTGCTTCAGATTGTTTTTTAGAAACTGCCTTTTTTAGTAGTAGTTTTGTAATATTATTTATGCACAGTTAGGCAGTGATTACTTTGGGCATGCACTGGAGGTATACATATTACAGTTTTTGTTTTTAATTTCTTTAATTTTAGATACATCGATCAAGGACGTAATCCACAGCTGTATACCAAAGAGTGCCTGGAAAGAGCTCTGGCCAAGAATGAACAGGTCAAAGGCAAAATTGACACTTTAAAGGTTAGTCAGCTTGTCTGTTGGATTATCACAAGAAAGATTTTTTTTTTGTCAGTATGGATTGCAGAGTTGATGACGTAAAAGATGAAACAAACCATAGTACATGAAATTCAGTGCGCCGTAACATAACTCCCTTTCATCCTACTTGCAAAACTTTCTTACACTGGATTATAGTTGAACTCTTATCTTGCCTATTCTTATAGGAGCATATGCTGTATAACACATGATTTACATTGTAATTTTGCTGGTTATTCACTTTTGGAATCCAGATAAGTAGACTTGATAAATGGCAAGGGCTAGATTCCAGAAGATTTGCTGTCTGTGTAAATGACTTACTCCAGTGTAAGCCTGTTCTGATTCTGAACGACTTTATCTCAGCAAGTGACATACTTTGTTGTAAGGCCTTACACTGTGGGCCAGATTCCAAAAGACCTGCTGTCTGTATAAGTAACTTACTGTGGTGTGATGCATCAACCCTGAGAGCAAGTCTTTTGGAATTAGGCCCCTTTGTATGACTCACAGTATTGCCAGCACATTGTCCCTGATTTCTCAGCAGTGGATCAAGGGATTGTGGATATAAAGGGTTGCTTTGGTTATGGATAGATAAGTTGACAACATCATAAGTAACTACAGGGAATCCTTTTACTGAGCAGTACAACAGTTGCATATTTTCTCTGTAATTAAAGTAAGGGCTTGTTTGTGATTATGGTGCTGAACTTCATTGAACTTTCCTTACTGTGTCAATCTGCAATCTGTAAATGTGTTTGTCAACTGTCACGAGCCTGTTAAAGTTGCAAACATTGCCATAATATCTCTTCAACTTTGTATTTCTGTGTCATAAATTTTTAAATCTTTTGCTTTACGTTGTTTGGTGCTTCTCGTAGTTATGACAGCCTAGTCCTCTGTTGCTTCTGACATCACAGATGTTTTACATTTTGCTGCAATGCAAAATAATTTTTAAAAAGGAGGATTAGGACTTCAAGCAAGGAATGATGCAGGAGAAAATGGCATCTAAGGACAAAGCTTTGGTCATAGAAGCAGTTTCATTAGCATGGGTACGTCATCTGATCATCTTCTACTTTGAAAAGCTGAGAATGCTAAATATTCTAGTGCAGGGTTTTTCCTGTAATTGGTCCTTGGATATGGATGGTTTGTTACAATAACCTTCATTTTGTGTGAATAAGATTGCCTCTTTCTTTCTAGAAGACTTCTATACTGTAGATGTGGTGCAGCTGACATTGTCTTGAGTTTTAGTTTTGTAGTCCTTGATGGCGTTGTTCATTTTAAACTTGCTTCACAGTGTATTCTTCTCTTTCCCATTGTTAACTTATATTGAACTGTAACTCATGTGTGTGTTGCCATACAATCACCTGCATTGTACATTAACTCCTTATTAAACATCCTCTTAGAAGATGAACCTTGGATAATTGTAGATGCTCGGAACAGTTAAAGGAATGAACAGTTTCTAAAATGCACAGCATTAGTAAAGACAGCAGAAACCTAAATTAGGAGAGAAGTTGCTACAAACTGGATCTAAAGTGTCCAGCCAGCAGTAGTGTTCTACAGAAATAACCCTGACTATCGGCCCAAGGGCCTACGTAAGCCTAGCCAGCAAGGTACCATAGTTTACGCCACCCAAGAAAGTTATTTTCCTGTGCCACTGTCCAGCAGAGACAGAGAAGTGATCCCTGGGGTGTATTTCCTATTTCCCATCCACTCATCAAGATTTTTCTTGAGTGCTAATGAAGAACTTTGCTTGACATAGATGGGTAGCGTGTTCCAGAGTATAGAAAGTCTCTGGGACAGGAATCTATCCCTCCAGCGTGTCCTGTTTATTGTTTATCCCAGACATCTGTGTCTGTCTAACGTTTTAGAAGGTGCTCAGGAAAGGAGGAGAGCAAAAGGTAATGGGAATAGAAAAATACTTCAGCTGAGTACATACTTTCAGAGAATAGTAAGAAGATAGAAAGAGGCATATATAAAAATTCATTTCAAAGAACTGGAAGAAAACAGTAGAATGGGAAACGGGTTTCAAGAAGATTGGTGATGTAAAGGTAAACTTCATGTAAGTGTGTGCATGCTAAAAAGACAAAGATAGGAGTGACCTAGCATAAGCTTTTAAGAGGTGGCAGGAATTGACAGAAAAAACGTATAAGAAAAAAGCATTGCTGATGCACGAGATGTGTTTCCTGTTATAGAGCAGGACCCTAGAAAACCATGATAACAATATAGATTCTTATCTCAAAAACAGCAGTGCTGAAGCATACTCAGATTAACAGTTGTGCCTGTTTCACATGCTAGCATAGTAATGCTCAAAGTCCTGCAAGCTAAACTCCAGCGATAGCAACTTCAGTATAGTTTAACAATTTGCCTACCTTCTACAACAAACCATTTATGATGTAGCCTAAAAATCCATAACCTAGTGTCTTTTACCTCCTTCATGTAGCATCTAGACTACTCCCCCTCATACCCCCTGGAGCATCTGGACAAAAATCCCTGCAAAACTATCCTCCTTCTTCTTCTCCCCTGTTCCTCTTTTCTTTAATATCTATCAACTTTCACCATTTTTTAATATAATCAGCTCTTATCTTTCACCCATTTAAGCTCTGTTGATCCTGTTTTGGCATCCTGCAGACTACAAGAACAACCAGAAGGAGAAAGAGAGACTTTTAAGTCCCTTTGTTTTGATTTTTTTTTCTGAATTCACTGCTTTCTGCACCTGTTTTAAGTCATTTTTAATTTAACTGCATTTATTGAAACTGTATTTGCCTTAATATTGCTACACACTCAAGTGTGCTAGCCTGCACTGCATTAAAGTGTTTTTTTATTACTGTTTAACTACTTTTCTGCAAAAAAAAAAGAAAGGTTCTAAGCTTGTTTCATGCCTTTCTTGTAACTAGTCTAGTCCGGATACAGATTTGCTGTATCCAGGACTGTTTTGAAATTTTCTGAGTCCCCCAGACCTTTCTATGTTGGAGGGAAGCCTTCTAGCTTATCAGTGGGAGTGCATACCAATCTACCGCAAGAGGAGTAGTTTCTGCCCCATTAATTATAGTTTATTGGCCGTTTGGGCAGTTTTCAATTCCTTTCAACTTTCTGGTTTAAAACCCCGTGTTTGCGAGCCACACAGCACCGCTAAGCTGTGGTAACTATTACCGGTGCCAGAAAGTCTGCTCTACAATTTTTCCTTTAGATTTTGCTAGATCTCTTCTCTCTTGCACTTTAATTAGCTTATTTACCTAGCACTTCTTCAGGCTTTTTGTAGCAATTATTTAGCACACATAAGTGCTGTCAGCACTAGACGTCCTATAAGGAAATGGCTCCAGTACTTAGTAGTAATGACCATCCCTCCTAGCATGTCTAAAGGACAGTTCCCTGTGCTTTTTCCTATTAACCTAGTGAGCTTGGGCATTCCTGAGGCAGTGTAGCAACTGCCTCGTGTACACAGACAGCCCTCGCCTCTTACCTCCCAACACTCAGACTTGTGAGAGATGCACTTGTATCTCCAAATTGGAAGCCATGCGCTCTCCAGCCAAGACCGGAAAAGCTGGTCAAGAAGAGAAGGTCAACACTTGCACCATACCACATGGAACACACAGCCCTGCAGAACACCCACCATCACAGATCTCACATAAAAACACAAATCACACACCCACCTTTGTGGAGGCTCTCAATAAAAATCTACCCAAACAGCAGAGACCTCCAAGGCAGAAACACACATGACCACCACAACACAGCACAAATCACAAGACACATAGCTCACCTACACAGTGTGCCCCTCAACCTAAGCCCCTAAGGCAAAACAACTTCCCAATACATTAATCATAGGTGACTCAATAGTGAGGCACAAAGATGTCACACTCACCAGGCCGAATAAGGAGAAGGTAACGGTCAGCTGTCTTATCAGGTGCCAGAATCCGCCACATAACACACGCACTTGGGTCACTCCACAACAAATACTGGTATGACTCTGTCATTGTCCATGTGGGTGTGAATGACCTGAGATGCACCTCCCTGGACTACATGAAAAGAGACATGGTGGAGCTGTCTGATTTGGCCCAGGCAGGTATGAGCCTAGCCCTGAGCAGCATCCTACCATCGCCCAGAATGATACCGCAGTACAAGCAGAAAATGATTGACTTCAACAACTGGCCACATTTCTGGTGTCATTCGAAGCAGACAGACACTGGATCCCTTTAGAATGACAGGATTGACAGACCTCAATGCTTTGCCAGAGATGGCCTGCATCTGTCACCCCTGGGTTTCCGGGTACTGGCTAAGGCTTTTGCCACCCCATAGTGCCTTTTTTAGGCGGTGTTCCAAAGACCAAATTACCACTGTAACAGCTACAAATAAATGCAATCTGAGGGTCGTGCTACTCAGCACTAGAAGTCTAAATCTCAAGATGCACTGGCTGGAGGCACTCCTCAAAATGAAGAATATCGACATTTGTGTAACTGAGACCTGATCACCAATATTGGCATCAACCCCTGTAACCCAGGTGGGTTGCAGATTGGCTCACATAACCCACAGTGTGAAAGTAGCAAGTTAGACTACAGACCAGTCATGAGTGGAGTCCCACAGGGATCAGTCCTGGGTCCTCTCCTGTTTGGCATCTACTTCTTAGAAGTCCATGCCAACACAGAGGGACTCTGGCTGACCAAGTTTGCAGATAACTGCAAGCTGGGAGCAATTATTTACTCCCCAAGTGATGCAGATATCCTACGGAGACCAATAACTGGTGTCAAAACCATGGCCTTAAGCTTAATGCCAAAAAATGCGTTGTCATCCCCTGTGGGAAAAACTCGGTTCCCACTAATTACCACATCGATGGGAGCCCACTGAACACTGAAGGCGTACATCTGGCGACACAAGTTGACAGCAACCTCTCTTTCAACCACCACACTGCCACTGTGATCAGAAAGTCCTTTTATGTGGCACATCTCATTACCAAGGGTTTTGCATTCAGGAAGAAAGAGGTCATCATCTCTTTCTACTCTTCCCTCATTAGACCAATCATTGAGTATAATGCCCCATTTGGCATGTACCTCACTAGACACCCGCAACAACTGGATAGGCCACAAAAGTACCTCACAAAGAGGATCCTAGGCTTAAACACATGTCCTACACAGACAGACTCAAAAAACTCCAGCTATTCTCTATCTCATAGTCTACTAAGAGGCGATCTCTGCTTGACTTACAAAGCCATGTTTGACCCAGCTCTCTTGGAAATGCTGCTTCTAAAGAAATCCCAATCCCTCTGCACCATATGGTGCAGAGACCTCAGCCTCATTACCACAATCAACAGAACATGCTGGAGTGACAGGCTTAGAACCCAGAGACTGCCCTTGCTCTGGAATAGACTTCCCATACATGTCAAGCAGAGCAGCTCACTGGCCCTCTTCAAGAGAAACCTTGATGAGTGAATGGGAAATAGAAAGTTCACCCCGGGGATCACTCCAGTGGCTCTACTTGATACAGGCACTGGGGACTAACGTCTGGTGGCACGATGCCAGGGCAATTCTATGAGTTAGGCTTGTATAGGCTCCAGGACCATTAGCCTAGTACACCTCTATGAACCTATGTCATGTCCTGCATATCTCCCAGTTTTGTTACCATCCTGCTAAGTTGTGCTACTTTGGGGGGTATTTTTTGTTTCCATTTATTGTTTTCTTCGCTAAAGTGATATATCTGATGCCTGTTCCTGAAACTGTCTAGGGATTTCTGCTACCCATCACACAAGGAACATTTGTGTTTTAATCCATTCTCTATGAATCACCTCACTTATCACCTGTTGCAACTGTTCTCTAAATATTTCCAATTTGACCCGATCCTAGAATACTTGAGCCCAGGTCTCCTTTTGACCACTCTCAGATCCCCAACATGTGTCCACTACCGTAGTGAACAGCCTGGCTAATCTAGAGTTAGTGTAAAAATATTTTTACAGACACTTCCAAGTGAGTAACCTGAGCCTTGAGATTTTGTTTTGTTGTATATTTAGCAAACAGGTGGATATGGGCCCATTCCTGTTTTGCCAACCTTATTCTCTGGTCTTTCTCTCAAGATTCCAGTACTTTTACAATTACTCCCTTCTTAGAATTAACCAGTATAATTACTAGTTTGGAATTACAGCTCCTCCATCCAAAATATATATATATATAATCCTTTAACTGTAGATTCCATCAGCTGTATCTTAAGAGGTTCTAAATACATAGAAAATAGTAGTGGAGCTGGGGACACACTAGTCTTATCCCTTTTTGCAATTCAAACCACTCTGATAATCTAACTCCTTTTTAACTGTTGCTTTTGGTGACTGTTATATTTTGATAATAAGGTCCACAAACATTTTGGTGTGCATCCATCACGTCAGTATTGTGAACAAATATTTCCATCTCTCAAATGCTTTTTCATTGCCCAAAGAATGCTTTACCAGATGTCCTTTAAGGATGCATCTGCAGTCCTCACATATGGGTTGCCCTGCCTCAGGCAGCCCTTCGGTCGGCCGGATTCCAAAGTCTGGGTCCGGCGTCGGCTGATGTCGCCCCTTCCCCGACGTCAGAGCTTCTGGGGTATAAAAGCGTCAGCCGACGCCATCTTCCCCAGTCTTTTTTGCCGCGTGGTGCCCGAAGCAGAAGCAGTTCGCAAGTGCCGGTTGGCCAGCTCCTGTAATTCAGCTACCGAAGACTTCAAAAGCTAAGTACCCCGCTGGGGACTCTTTCTTGCCTCAGCCGACGTCAGATAAAGTTAATAATTGCTTAACTTGTGGGAAACAAATACCTCATAAGGATTTCCACTCTTACTGCCTCCCCTGCCTAGGCCCAGATCACGACGTCTCAGTCTGTTCATCCTGTGCTTCCTTCAATCGACGCACTCTCAGGCGTCGGGCGGAGTTTGCAGAGGAGTTTTTTGTGGCTAGTTTCTCCTACAACATGCCGTCGGAGACTCCGACTCCTCATTTAACCAAGAAACGGAAGGACAAGGACCGACACACGCGGGCCGCGGTTTCGGCTGAAACCACGGCTAGGCCTACCGCGAGTGTCTCTTGTCTCGGCTGAAACCGTGTCCTGTACTTCCGACCACCGAAACCGCTCAACCGACAACCTCGGCCCCGGAGGCCCCTGCTGAGTCGGTTATTGAATTTCCTTCAGAAACTGGTGTCTTGGAAACTTCCGATACAATTCCTCTAGACAAAACTACACCAGCACGTGGTGCAGCCAGGCCTCCTGCATCCATGTCCATAAAGGCATTTACCAGGGCTAAAGCTGCTAAACACACAAAAGCTATGCCTCCCAGGGTTATTCCTCAGGGACCCACTACAGGTTCACAGATTCTAACTTTAGCAGAGGACCTTATTTCCTTAATTAGGGGCTCTCAACCCCATCCGGACAGGGGCTCTCAACCTCCTCTAGACAAAAGGCCCAGGGTTGAGCCCTCTGATCCCCACTCCTCAGAGGAGGCCTCTGATGGCTCTGTTCTCTTGGACTACCAGGAGGAGGCTTTTTCGGCCTACGAGGATTCTGATGCAGAGGAATCTATTCCCTCGGCCTCCCCTCCTGAAGAACTATCCTTCGGGGAGACCCTTCACACTATGAGAGAGCATTTCAATTGGCAGGGCCAGGAAGTCTCTGAGTCCAGGAAGAGATTAAGAACTTTTCTGCATTTACCTCAGCATAGACCTTCTCCTGTTTTGAATGTCATTGATGATGTGTACTCTGAGTCTAGCATAACCCCTGACAATCTTCCTCCGCCCCCTGTCAAACCCGATAGGTACTACAGGGTCCCGGACTCGCATCATTTTCTTTACAAGGCCCACTCTGCTGATCCAGAAACTATTTCCCAGGGCCCTAAAGGGGTTGCAGCTGCCACTACTAAAAATCCACTCCCCTCTGAAAGGGAGTCCAGGGCTTTAGAGAGATGGGGTAAAAAAGTGTATACTTCTGCTGCTCTTTCTATGAGGGCATTAAATTGTCAATTTCATATGATACAGTACCAAGAGTATTTGTTAAATGAATTGCATAAGAAACTGTCTTCACCTGAACCCCTAGATCGCAAATCACTTCAGGATCTGGTACACAATTCCCAGCAGGTTAGCAACCATTTCTTGCAGTGTGGTTATGATGCATTGGAAGCTTCATGTAGGTCAGCTATGACAGGTGCAGTCATACATAGGCATGCTTGGCTGAAGGAACAATCTCTGCCAGACCATGTTAAAGCTAAGCTTCTGGATGCTGCACTGGAAAAGCAAAAGTTATTTGGCTCCACTGCTCAGGAGGTCTTAAAGAAATTTGAGGAAAAGGCAAAATCTGTACAAACAGTCAAAGATTTTCTACAAGTCCAACCACCAAGATTCAGCAGAAATTGGCCTACCAAGAATTGGTCCTTTCCGGACACTGAAAGATTTCAGAGAGGCAAGAACAGGCGTGCCAGAGGTAGAGGGCAAGTTAGAGGCTCCTACAGAGGACGTCAATGGTAGCCTCCCAACCAGAGAGGTAGTGCAGGACCTACAACTGCTGCACAAGGACAGACTCAATGACTTTGCTTTGACTCCGCCAACCAGGGCTCAATTAGAAGCACCTTTGGGCGGAAAGCTTTCTTTATTCTCAGAAAATTGGCACAGTATTACAAGAGACAAATGGGCACTGCAAATAATAGACAAAGGATACAGGTTCCATTTTCACACATTGCCAAAAAGAAAAGGCATGCCAGACCTGCCACCAAATCAAAGGGCAGAGGCTTTGAAACAAATCTCCAACTTAATGCAAATGAAAGCTATAGAAAAGGTTCCTCTTTCAGAACAAGGCCAAGGATTTTATTCCAAACTATTCCTTGTTCCAAGAAAAGAAAAACAATGGAGGCCTATTCTCGACTTGTCCGCACTGAATACTTATCTCATTGTGCCAAAATTCAAAATGCTGACTCTACAGCAACTCCTTCCCATGCTGGGCAAGGGGTCTTGGCTGGTAACTCTAGACCTCAAGGAGGCATACCTGCATGTCCCTATCAGACAAAGTTGCAGAAGACACCTCAGATTTCTTGCAGGTTCAGAGCATTATCAATTCTCAGCATTGCCCTTTGGCTTATCTACTGTGCCCAGAGTATTCACGAAATGCCTGGCATCAGTAATTGCACACTGCAGACTTCAGGGGATTCAAATATACCCATATCTGGATGACTGCCTTATACAAGCGGACAGCCAACAAACTTTGGTAAAGGACTTGAATTATGCCATCCACCTACTGCAGGCCCTGGGATATACAGTCAACATTCACAAATCAAGACTTGTTCCATCCCAAAGAATAACTTTTCTGGGTGCGGATCTAGACACAACCACCCAAATCGCTTTTCTCACAGAAGAAAGACAAAGACAACTACCCGATTACTTCAGGAATCTGACAAGACAAACTCAGCTGACTGCAAGGAAAATCCTGCAGGCCCTGGGTTACATGGCATCTTGCATTCTTCTGATTTCACAAGCAAGGCTGCATATGAGGAAATTACAATGGTACCTAAGGAGTTTATGGACTCAGCACAGTCACAGCTTAGAAACTTTGATCCCACTCATTCCATGCCTCCAAAAGGAATATCTGTGGTGGGCTCAAGCAAGCAAGCCAGTCAAACAGGGGTCTGCCCTTCATCAAACCAATAGCCAGCCAAACCATTACAACGGACGCTTCAGACCACGGTTGGGGAGCACACATGGAGGGCAGATGTATTCAAGGACTATGGTCACAAAAGGAGCTACGCATGCACATAAACCAAAAGGAAATGCTGGCAGTGATACATGCAATCGAGGCCTTCAAACTCTTTCTGCATCAAGGCCACCTGCTAATAAGGACAGACAACACCACAGTTATGTGGTACATAAACAAGCAAGGAGGTACCCATTCCTACCCTCTTTGCAGACTGGCAATGAATCTATGGGAATTTTCCCTGAAACTCAATATAGAGCTGCAATCACAGTTTGTGCCAGGAAAAGACAATATACTGGCGGACAGCCTAAGCAGGAATATCCTGGATGCACACGAATGGATGCTGCACCCAGACATCTTCTTTCAGATAACACAATCATGGGGGAGGCCGGACATAGATCTTTTTGCCTCCCACCACAATCATCAGCTGAAGAAATTCTGCTCAATGACATACCACCCACAAGCATGGAAAGTGGACGCCCTCTCTTTCAGCTGGAGAACTCTAACAGTGTATGCATTTCCACCTCTTCCATTAATGACCAAGGTCTTACTGAAGATCAGGACAGAGCAGCCAAAAGTGATTCTGATAGCTCCGGACTGGCCAAGACAGCACTGGTACCCACTGCTAAAGAGCATGTCACGCACTAAACCGTGGACGCCCTCTCTTTCAGCTGGAGAACTCTAACAGTGTATGCATTTCCACCTCTTCCATTAATGACCAAGGTCTTACTGAAGATCAGGACAGAGCAGCCAAAAGTGATTCTGATAGCTCCGGACTGGCCAAGACAGCACTGGTACCCACTGCTAAAGAGCATGTCACGCACGAAACCGTGGCCTCTTCCTCAATGGCCACTTCTCCTGACACAGCACAATTACAAAACTCTGCATTCCAACTTGAAAACCTTGCAACTAACAGCCTGGAGAATACCTTGACTCCTTCCCAGGATAAGCTATCCAAGAGAGTGAAGGATATCATCATGGAAGCTCTCCGGCCTTCCACAAGAAAGGCTTACTCAACAAAATGGAAAAGATTTCGCACTTGGAGCACCTCAAAGGGCCTAGATGCGACAGTGATGAACATGGCACATATCCTGGAATACTTGGCAGAAATGCTCCACAATGGCCTGTCTTACTCTTCCATTAAAATTCATGCTTCAGCCATCATGGCAGTACAACCATTTCTTATTTTTCATCAGGACAGAGTCTCATTGAGAACCAATCCTTCATTTATGCCAAAGGTGGTATCCAGGGTCTCATTGAACCAAGCTATTCACCTGCCTACCTTCTTTCCAAATCCACAAAACAAGGGGGAGAAACTTCTGCATACCCTGGACATTCACAGACAGTTGAGCTACTACTTGGACAGAACTAAAAGTTACAGAAAAACTGACCAGCTGTTTGTAGCATATGCTGCTGGTGCACAAGGAAAAGCAATTTCCAAACAGATAATTTCAAAATGGATAGGAAATTGCATTCGTTTTTGTTACTCCTTTCATGGCAAAACTGTGCCAGCTAACATTAGACCTCATTCCACCAGAGCCACAGCCACCTCCACAGCCTTCTTAAGAGGGGTGGCTACAAAGGACATTTTAGAAGCTGCTACATGGAGCTCCGTGCATACATTTTCCAAGCATTACAAATTACCTTTATATTCCAGATCCAGAGCAGGCTTTGCTACGGCAGTCCTGCAGGGCATTTTAGCTACACCATCCTTTACATAGATCCTACCACCCCCAGATTGGCTATGGTATTCTACCCATATGTGAGGACTGCAGATGCATCCTTGAAGGACATAGTACAGTTTTGTACCTACCATAAATGTAGATGTCCGATAGGTA
>NC_056731.1:1189551964-1189561964 GCF_019279795.1 Protopterus annectens | reverse complement strand
CCCATGGCAACACCAGAAATTTGTTTGTACAAATTGTTGTCAAATTTGAAAAAATTATTTTCTAACACAAATTCCATTAGAGTGCAACACGTATTGATTTTAGTGTTGTCAAGATCAGTATGTCCACTCAAAAAGTCCCTCAAATATTCTATTCCTACACTTTGATCAATACTGGTATAAAGTGACTCTATGTCTAAGGAAGCAAAATTTAAATCTCCAGGAACATTGTCTAAGGAAGCAAAATTTAAATCTCCAGGAACATTGTCTAAATTGATGTCCCTTAGAAGTTCTAACAAATGCCAAGAGTCCCGTAAATAGAATTTTGACCTTTGTACAATGGGATTAAAAATGTCGTCCAACCATACTGAAATCGTTTCAGTTTTACTTCCTGAAGCTGAAATGATAGGTCTAAATTTCAAATCACCTTGTTGCTTATGTACTTTGGGTATTCCAAAAAGTTTTGCCATTCTTGGAAACTCCGTGTGTAAAAAAGTGTATGTGTTATAATCAATACTACCTTCACTAAACAAGTCTAGTAAATGACTATTCAATTTAACAAAGTTATTTTGAATAATATCTATATCAACTTTAACATACTTATGTCTGATAACATATTGTTAATGTTAAACAAATAATCTTTTTGAGCCATAATGACAAATGTTCCACCCTTGTCTGCCTTCATAATACGTTGTTCCCTGTTTTTGGCCATAGTTTCTAAAGCCAAAAACTCACCTTCTGTGAGGTTAGAAACAGCATTTAAATTTCTGTTAATGTGCCTGAAATCTTTTTCACACTGCTTGTTAAATACTGCTAATGTAGCGTTTAACAAGGGATTGTAAGTACTTCGAACATGAGTCTGTTTGTGGATTTTATCAACCAATTTGGTGTTATCAAAAATGTACTTTAAATTCAATTTTCTACAATACAGTTAATCTCTAATGAGTTTGGTTACATCACATTTGTTGTTAGGAATAAAGGAAAAACCTTCTCTCAAAACAGAGACCATGTCCTCAGAAATGTCAGTGTCAGTTAGATTTAAAAAGTCCATACTGAAATTCAATATTTCTTCCTCCCATTCGCTCTCCCTTTGTTCCTCATTTGGACCTTGTTTGTCCATTTTGGAGTCTTTTTCACTCCTGCACTGTCCATTAAAAAAGGACCTTTGACATTGCTGTCTGTCACTGCCTCTGTATTGCTGCCCGTTTGGAAAGAATCCAAACAGCCAACATTGTTGTCATTGACCAAATGACTTTGTTTAGAAACTGTAGCCTTTGAATTATTACTTTTATCCACCAAATTTACTTCGATATTACTTGTACCAGAATTGGCAACATTAACTTTTTGTTGAACAGTTTTTAGAGTGTAAGCTTTGTGTGCAGCATAAGCTGCCATATCTCTGCGAAGCTTACCCTGCTTCCTTGTGATAACTGGCAGTCTATGCCTTTTAACCTTTGCTTCAATACCCAAATACAAAGAAGCCAAGGTATTAAATGCTTCAGAAGCTCTAATGAGTTTGTCCAAGTTTTCCAACTCAGACTTAATATTAATGATCTCATTCCGATAGTGGTCGACAAGCAAGCCCATATACTGCATACCAGCATTGTTAAAAACTTCAACCAGTTTAAGAAACAAAGCGTCACCTTCTGTGACACAATTAGGATACTTAAAAGTTCTAAGGCCAAGCGGAACACATTTCAGTCTAATGTTCTCTTCTAAGTATAACACTTCTAACTGTAACGACACTAACTTGATAGTACTTTTCTCAAGTTTAAAAATGTTATTTTTGCATATCTCGAAACAGTCATAAGTGGTGTTAACACTAGCGTTACCTCTGTCATGTAAATGAGAATCTCCTTCTCTTTCACCGGTAAAAAAAGGATTGGCGTTTTCATCAACAAAAAGATCTTTTATAAATCCACTGGAGGGAATAGTGACACCATTGCCACTATTAACGTTGTTAACATTCTGTCGAACAGACAACGCTTCATTTCCTTCGTTACCAGACGCCAAAGCTAGTAACCGCTTAACGGTTCCCCCAGATGCTTTAGCGTCAATGACGTTGTTACGTCTCTCGCTTCCTAATTCAACAGCTCCCTTTACCTCAGCGCTATTGACTCCACCACGTTGGGACGAAAGAGCCTGACAGATTGCTCCTGCAATAATCCCCGAAATGTGATGTTGAAACTCAGCACCTAGGTCTGGGACTGAATGGGTGCTCAGGTTTAACAGAGTGTCCTGTGAATCCTGTGAATCTTCCATTGACAAATGGTGCACTCGAAAGCAATTGAAAACACAAACCAGAGCACAACTTTAACTAAAAATAGTCCACCACTGACAAGCAAAGACCAGACAGCAAACCTGCTTAACGTTTTCGTTCTTATTTAATACCAAGAACTTCATCAGAAAAGCATCCGTTCTTGGTATTAAATAAGAACAAAAACGTTAAGCAGGTTTGCTGTCTGGTCTTTGCTGGTCTTTGCTTGTCAGTGGTGGACTATTTTTATATATATATATATATATATATATATATATATATATATATATGCATTTTATATCTATATATGTATGTATGCATTTTTTATATATATATATATATATATATATATATATATCTATGTATGTATGCATTTTATATATATATATATATATATATATATATACATGTGTATGCATTTTATATATGTGCATTTTATATATATATATATATATATATATATATATATATATATATGCATTTTTATATATATATATATATATATATATATATATATATATACATATATGCAATGCATTATATATATATATATATATATATATATATATATATATATATATATTTTGCATGCATTTTATATATATATATATATATATATATATATATATATATATATATATATATTCATAGGTTCATACTAGGCTGTCTGCCCTAGGGCATTTATAAGCCTAGCCAGAGTATGTTTGGCTTTCGCCACCCATTTTAAATGAATTTTGCTATGCCCTTTTTTGAGGTTAGTATACTGTGCCTCTGTCGAACAGTGACACAGAAGTGATACCTGGGGTAAACCTACGATCTCCCATCCACTCATCAAGATTCCTCTTGAAGAGAGTCAATGAGGGACTCTGCCTAACCTGAACTGGGATTTTATTCCAGAGTGAAGGGAGCCTCTGGGTTATGAATCTGTCCCTCCAGCATGTCCTATTTATTTCAATGCTAAGGTTCAAGTCTCTCGAGGGCATAGCTTGATGGGATTTGGATTTTCTGAGGTGCAGCATGTCCATTAATTCCGGGTTGGACATGGCTTTATACGTCAGGCACAGATCGCCTCTGAGCAGGTGGTATGCCACTGAGTAGAGCTGGAGTTTCTTTAACCGGGCAGCATATGGCATCTGTTTGAGCCCTTTGATCCTCTTGGTGAAGTACTTTTGGGTTTTTTCCAGTTGCTGCAGGTGTCTGGTAAGGTACATCCCAAAAGGGGCATTGTACTCAATTATGGGCCTGATGAGGGATGAGTATAGAGGTACAATGACCTCCCCTGATCTAGATGAGAATCCCTTCATGATTAGGTGGGCTATATAAAATGTTTTTCTAACCACTTTGGCCACGTAGTTTTCAAATGAGAGATTGCTATCAACTTGGGTCCCCAGGTCCCTAATTACGTCTTCCGTACTTAATGGATTACCACCTATGTGGTAATTTGTGGGCACTTTGTTTTTGCCAAAGGGGATGACTGTACACTTTTTGGTGTTTAGCTTGAGGCCATGGCTCTGGCACCAGTTGTCTGTTTCTATGAGGCCCTTTTGTAGGATGCTTGTGTCGGCTGGAGAGTCGATTATGGCTCCTAGTTTGCAGTCATCTGCGAACTTGGTCAGCCACAGTCCTTCCATGTTGACCTGTACATCCGAGAAATATATACCGAACAAGAGAGGTCCCAGAACTGAGCCTTGTGTGACGCCACTTGTAACTGATTTGGAGTCTGACATGGCTCCAGCAATTCTAACCATGTGGGTTTTGTCCTTGAGCCAGTTTGCAACTCATCTAGTGACATTTAGGGGTTTATATTTAAGCTGGTGAGCTTATCTATAATGCCTGAGTGGGGTATTGTATCAAAGGTTTTTGCGAGGTCCAGGTAGGCTGTGTGGACCACCTTCCCCTCGTCAATGGCCTTGGTGACTATTTCAAAGAAATCAACCAGGTTTAAGAGGCAGGATCTGCCCTTAACAAAGCTGAACTGGGTAGGATCCAGTGTCTGTAGGTCCCCAATATCTATGAGGTCCATGATGATCCTTTCCACAGCTTTGCAGACCAAGCTAGTCAGGCTTGTGGGGCGATAGTTTGCAGGATCCGTTGAGGCACCACCTTTGTGGAGAGGGACCACTGTTGCTGTATGCCACTTTTTGGGTACATGTCCTGTAGTAAGGCTGAGATTGAACAGTAGTTTTATGTTTGGGTTTAGCTCTTCTTGGAGTTCGTGTAGGACACAGCCCTGGACACCGTCTGGTCCCATTGATGCTGTGTTTTTTTGCTTTGGAGAGGGCAGCTGTTACCTGAGCATCTGAGATGTCAGGGGGGCAGCACTCTGCTGGGATAGATATTTGCCCTTTTGGTGGGGAGAAGCATCCTAGCTGAACCTGTCAGCTAGGATGTTGGCATTGTCTGTGGGTTTGGTGTATTTTTTGTCATTTTGGACTAATTCTGAGCATATCTGGGAATTCCCACCCAGGTTCCTAACATAACTAAAGAAAGCCTTTTGATTAGTGTCCTGTGCAATTTTTCTCTTGAAGCTGGCCTTAGAAGATTTTATGAGCGCCTGTAGTTTTTTGCTAATACTGATCAGAGATGCCTTCCCTTTTTGGGATTTTGCTCTGTCATGTAGTAGCTTCCTCCTTCTTTTGTATAGTTTGTTTATGGCTGGGGTCCACCAGCCAGGACGCCTGCCTTTGGAGGATTGGGTCTTGGTTTTATTTGGGATTGCATGATCTATGCATTCCTGAAGGTGTCTGTGGTCTGGGCCGTATTTTCCACAGGCCCGGGGGCTTTGAAGGATTCCACCTTGGTTTTGAGGAGTGTGAAATTTGCTTTAGAGACGTTTTTCACTGTGGTTTTCTGGGCAGGGGGTGGGGTCGGGATGTGAATATCCAGTGAGATTAGTTAATTGTCTGATCTTACCAGTGAGGGATACACTTCTTGTCTGGAGCATAGAGCCCCCATGTTGGTGATGATCAGGTCCAGTATGTTTTCACCTCTTGTGGGAGTGGTAACAAGTTGTTCCATAGCATTTGAGTTTATAAATTCTAGGAACCTTTGGGCTAGGGTGTTGGAGCTAGAGTAATGTTACCGGTCTATGTTTGGGTAGTTGAAGTCGCTCAATATAATGGTGTTTGGAGAGACCTTCATATTTTCCAGTGTTCTCAGGAAGGCCAAGTGGGGTTCCTGGGTTTGGGAGGGGTGGTGTTAGTTGCACATGGATAGTCTCTGATGCTTCTTGCTGTGCCACCAACCCGGAGGTGTGGGTATCTTTGACGAATATTGATACTCCCCCCTCCTTTTGTGGTTTTGTCCAAGTTTTGGGGCTGAAACGGATGGTATGAGGTATAACCTGGTAGTGCTGGGGTGCTCTCGGGAGCCTTGAACCAGGTTTCTGTTACTGCACAGATATCGATGTTCTCCATGCTAGGGAGAGTTTCGAGTGCGTGCTTCTTGAGGTTTAGACTTCTGGTGTTGAGTAGCATTACTCTTAGTTTAAAAAAATACTTCAGGTTAGGCAGGAACTCCAGGCCATTGGTAATAATGTAGAAAAATCCACTTTATTCACAAAAAATCACGATATAAGACAGGTTTTAGCGCTTTCATCTCTGACTGAGACTTCATCAGAAACAACAAACAAAGCAAAGAGGCCATTTAAATATAAAATACAATTAACTTTTCAATGATGTCATCAATTTGATTAGTTAAATTTATTTAAAGAAATATAAACCTGGTTCCAATATTTAACAAAATCATTCACATAAATATGTATAAATATCAAAAAAATTCTCAAAATAGATAGACTAAAACAACTAAGTTTGTTAATAAATATTACTTCTAATAAATACTAAATATATTATAATATTAAAAACATTAAAAACAGTACTTATAAAATAAATGAATGAAATTCTAATCAGCACCACAGTGTATTAATTCTATGTGTATGTTATATGTTAAATATATTATTTGTTTGTTATTTTAGTATTTATATATTATGAATAGTGTTAAATATTAAATATCATTAGCTCTTTCTACCAAAATAGGTACTAAAGAAACATGGTCATTTATACCAGGTGGAAACATGGATGCCAACCTATATTGCCAATAACTTTCTTTTTTCTTTAAAATATTTTTCCAATCTCCACCTCTTGAATCAATGTTTACCACTTCGAGAATACTAAAAACAAATTTGTCAAAATTGGCACAACCAATGGTATGTCTATACAAAGCATTTGTACTTTTTGAATTCTTTATATCATTTAAATGTTCATATATTCTACGTTTTAATACACGTTCGGTTTTACCCACGTAGAAATTGTCACAGGTGTTACACAAAGCCAGGTAAACAACTCCCTTGGTGTTACAATTACCCTTCTTCGAATATATTTTACTTTTTACACAATTATTTAACACTATACTCTGTTCTTGATTGATATACATACAATAATGACACATTCCACATTTTTTGGTACCTTGTATAGCTGAAATAATACTTTATTTTCCAGCAATTGTTTAATGTTTTGCCCTACCTTATTTACAAATCTAGGTTTGCTTCCCATCTTTTTGAAAACTTCATCATTAGTTCTGAAAATATTCCAGTTTTTTAAATATATTTTTCTAATTTGATCAGATCTGGAATTGTATTGCAAAACACAAGCTGTTTCAAAATTGTTAACATTATGTATGTTGTTTTCTTTTTGTTGACTAGAAGTTTGTGCAAAAGTTTCACTGTTACCCAAAAGTGGTAGGTATTTAGTCCCCCATTCTTTATATATTCCATCTAAAATAGAATTGATTAAATCAATAGGGTAACCACGTTCCAAAAACATTTTACTCAGAAAACAAAACTCTTCTTGTAAATCCTCTTTTTTGGAAGTCATTCGTGCTAATCTAATAGCTTGTCCTTTAATAATTCCTATTTTTTGTGTTAGAGGATGACTACTTTCAAAATGTAAGTAGGCATTACAAAATGTCTTTTTTCTATAAACCTGTGACTTGTATTGCCCCTCTGTTATATCTTTGGAAATGAAAGTATCCAAAAAATTCATCCCTAAAGTATCATATTGAAAAGTGAAAGACAAAAAACTAGTACTATTGTTAATATAATCAATGAAACATGGAATTTCTTCTTCTAAACCACCCCATAAAATAAAAATATCGTCAAGGTATCTTAGGTATAATTTTATCTTTGACATATATTGACTTTCAAAAATATGTTCCATTTCCCAACCTAAAAGAACTAAATTCGAGTAAACTGGGGAACAAGCTACACCCATTGGTAAGCCCTTAATTTGTTGATAAAATTCCCCCTCAAAACACACAAAATTATTGTCTAGGACTATCCCCATAAGTTCACAAATCAGGTTTGTTTTATCATTATCTAAATTAGAAAATTTAGAAAGAACTTCATCTAAAAAAATTAGTCCTTCGACTTTGGGAATACAAGTGAACAAATCTTTAACATCCACTGTAAGAAAAATGAATGTCTCGTCATACAGTTCTGGTTGAATTTTCCGCAAAAATTCCCAAGAATCTTTGAGAATATGGGGGACCTGACATAATATATGTTGTAGATGGAAATCAATAAACACTGTGAGGGGATGTATCTTAGATCCCTTGGCAGCCACAGTAGGTCTAAAAGGGGGTTTTTCAACATCCTTATGTATTTTAGGTATCCCAAAGAAAATGGGAATCTTGGGATGTTGTCTTTATAAAAATTCATAGTCGTCCCTGTTAATTCTACCATCCAGTAAGTATTCCTCTAAATAACTATCAATTCTGGAACTGGATATATTGATCTGGTTTTTAGAGACATTGGTATAAGTATTCACATCAAGTAATAAGTTTAACATTTCACACGAATAATCCATACTACGAAAAATCACTGTGCCACCCCCCTTGTCTGGGACCATGACACGTATATTACTGTCACTTCTCAAGTCTTTAAGTAAAATGAATTCTTCCTTAGTTAAATTCCATTCTGTTTGTTTACCTTGTTTGAATTCTTTGTAAATATCTTCGATAACTAATTTTTCAAAAATTTCTATTAAGGGATGAAGAGGTAGATTGTAAATACTTCTCTTTTTTAATCTGTTAAGATTAATGTCACTTGTTGGAAATAAAGAATCTGTTTGGTTTTGACACATTGCAAAATGTAACTTTCTAGTATATAATTTTAAAGATATTATATTATCTACTAAATTTCCATTGTTAGAGGGAATAAATTTTATACCTTTTGAAAATAGAGTAAATATTCTTTAGTTATGACTCTATCTGAATAATTGTAAATACTAAAACCCTGGTACTGAAAGTGATGTAAACTAGTATTAGAAACCATCGGAAGATTTACCACCAAGTCAGTATCTACTGATAATTCCTGTAATTGGAATATTGATTCTTCCTCTGAGGGTAATAAGTTTTGTTGTACTCCCCCTCCTTCGTATAATGCCGTGCCAGTCTCTCTGAGTGTCTGACAATGGGAAAATCCTCTTCATATTGGGGGTCTATATTTACCCCATCTCCTTCCCATTCATCGTTCTGCCTTTCCATTCTATCCTTATTTGTTATACTGTAAGTTTCCATTGGTTCATTATTTACATGACCATGTAAGGCATAATCCTTCTTCCCATTAAACAGCTGATATTGTGAAGGTTTAAAAAATATATGCCTTTTTATCATGATAACTCTTCTGGTCCCTATCCAATTTTCTTTTTTTCTTTTGGTAAATATTATAACATCTACTATCCACTTTGTCTAACATTTTAAAATATAATGCACTGTAATGAGAAAATGCCAAATCACTTTTAATTTTGTTGTCCAGGCTTTTGACCTCCCTTAAAACACGTTCTCTTTCCTGTTCGTAATAATGTAAAGTTTTAGAAATTAGTCCCAGACCAATTTCATTAAAAAGTTCTATATAATCGATATAATAGCATCAGTGTAATTCCAAAAGGAAACCTGTAAATTCTCAAACCTTGAGGCACAATTTTCAAATCGATACATTGTTTAAAATCAGCAATGTCCATCTCAACAGTTTTATACTTAAACATTCTTTTTTCTAATAAAAAAATCAAGTCTTTCAAAGAAGTGTCGTGCATTAAATTATCCACAGCATTATTATGCACAACGCCCTCACGGCAATTGTCCGAAGAAAAAGAGTAATGTTTGGCAAAAAGTTTTTCAAACTTATTATTGGTTTCAGTTTGGGAACCAGTCAAGTTACTAACAACGCGTTCACCCGAAGCCCTGTTGTTAAAGTTCAATCCTGAATTAGCTTTATTTGTAGTTGAAAAACAGTACCTTTTTTAGGGCGTACAACTGGATTGCAAGAGTCCTGGTTCTTGTTACTTGAACTGGCCAATATAGGAAAAGTTTGAGTCACCGATGTGTTGACATTGCACGTGTTCACCTCGGGTATATTATTAGAAGTAATAGTATTAGTCTTACTGGAACCAGGAACATCGCTGACAGAACCCGCCGCTTGAACATTAGCGGAAACCGGTGAAGGTAAATTTGGCGGGTTATTTGAATGAAGCACCATGTTTGAACCACAACAATTATACCCTGGCGGTACAAAAACCGTACGTTCACCAATAAAGGATCCAGCACCTGCATGACTGTTCTCTCTCTGTGTAAAAAGTTCGATAAGTTTAGTCAGTTCACCCTTAATTTGAGAGATTTCACCTCTCAATTGCTGAATAGCTGCTCCGGAATCCTCGGCCAGTACGGTACTAGATAGATTCAAGTCCCCGGAGA
>NC_056731.1:1189466964-1189546964 GCF_019279795.1 Protopterus annectens | reverse complement strand
GTGGGGCTTTTTATGTCGGCCAGACATCATGCATATTGAAACAAAGGATAGCACTTCACATAAGTGATATAAATGTCATAGAATGCACAGTGCATTATATAAGCATATTTTAACTCATCCGAGTGCACATTTTATATTTGTAGGAATTGATAAGATAACAGGTATGAGTCTAACGGAGTCAGAAAAACACAAGATATTAGATAACAAAGAGCGTAGGTGGATAGTTAATCTTGGAGCACTGTATAAACCTGGCCTAAATGACCATTGGTAATTCAATATTAGACATATGTTAATATTATTGATATTATATTGTTTTTTTCTTTTCACACGATATTTAAAATAAGTGAGGGTATATACACAAACATATAATAATTTAGATAACAAATTAGTAGTAGGATCACATAGTTTAAAGTATGAAGATATTGGTGATGTGTAATGTATTATGTAAACTGTTTCTTTAAATGTGAGATTTAGGTTTTGTATTTAAGCACGCATTTGCGTGACTGCCATTACACACCGATGACGCTTTGGTAAAAGCAAAACCGGTCTGTGGGGCAGACCGTATGGCTTGAATAAAGCATCTTCCCTCAAAAACGGCTGTTGTTACTACTTTTTTGGCATTTATGCAGGAGTGCTGGACATTTTTTTGGTTTTTCTATATATATATATATATATATATATATATATATATGTGTGTGTGTGTATATGTATGTATGTATGTATATATATATATATATATATATATATATATAAAAATATGTATATAATTGCAATAGTTGCTGCTTTGCTACTTTTGATGACTCTAACAGAAAACACCTCTGTCTAAACTTGTAGTATTTGCTCTTTTACTAATGCCCATAGTTCTAAAGGAATTCTATCTCCTGTTTGTGATTTACCCACTGCCATCCGATTCCTTGCTCCTTATACCTATTTTTCCAACTCTCATCTTTTTTTTACCGTCTAATTCCTTCAACATCATCTGCATAGTTTTCCTTTCTCCAACCTTATCCCTCTTCTGCATTATTGTATCTTTCAGTTCCAGCACCTTCAATTCTTGTAGAAGATCCCTTCTTTTCTGCTTCTTTTCCCAATATTCTATTTTTGTATAACCTTCTATGGCTTTTCTGATCTTTTGCTTGCATTTTTTCTTCTTCGCCCCAACCTAGACTTGATCAGCTGCTAAAACCGCATGTAACTTTTTCTAGTAACCATTTCCTGTCCTTCTCATTCTTTTAATATATTTCCTGGAAACCTCAAGTGCTTTCTAACATTCTACCGATTTTACCATTTTGATATCAATTTTTAACAAAGTATGATCAGACAATAAAAATATGTTCCACCATTACTCTTCCCACTGACTTTGAAAGTTATCTGTTCACATATCCTCCCTCTGTTGTACACCAGCTGTGATACTGTTGGGCATTTGTGAAGCCATGCTGCAACATGTCATCCTTCCTATAATTCCAAACATCTACCCACCCAACTTCTGCATATACCACTCTAGAAACTTAATTTTCCAGAGTTATTTATTTGGCTCTTGGGTCTTCTAACAGATCTGATTTCACTATCAAACATTTAAAGATAATTTTCTTTTGCTAATAGTATCTTTGATAGTAGAGCTCGAATTGCCAAAAGTTTTTTAATGCCTCACTCTGCCGTAGTCCATTTTCCAACCAGAATTTAGATCCATACACACCATTACAAGTACTCTTATCAGGTCCCTTACCAGTACTAGATATTGATAACTGTTTGCATTTCTTGCCCCATCCACCAGTAACCCTCCAAAAAAAACTATGTACATCATAACATCACATGCCCCCAGGTCAGAAATCTGTTATCTCCTCTAATGCTCCTTATATGCCCTGTCTCGGCCATAGCAATAATTGTCACCATTCTAAATAGATGTTCATATCCCCCCCCCAGAACTGCTCTCTTGTTTGTCCAAATAAGACAATCTCATCCTCCTCCTCATCAGATCACTCAACTATGATCGGATTCGTTTACTTCTTGCTGCTAAGTAATATTGAAAAACATAACCAGTAATACTAATAGGAATAACATTAAACTGTGAATTCCAAAACTGTCCTTTGCACTGCCTACCAAGTCTGCAGTTATACTGTTGCTACTTTAAAATTCAGTAAAACTTGGGCAGTTACCACCCTTAACTTAAACTGTTATCCAAGATGGGTTGTTATGACTACAGGGGTGAGAAAGGATAACAGTAAACTTATGTAAAAATACAGTTGAAAATTTATAAAATATAAAAAAAATGGAATACAAATTTCCATACAACAGCACAGAAGCAAGGCCGGATTAATCCCTTGTAGCAAAGTCCTTTTCCCATTTTGGTTAAATCACTGTGAAAGAAAGCAGTCTCCATGTTACTTTGTGTTAAGTTCTCATTTTCACACTCATTCTTGAAGGGATACATGACCACAGAGTCACAGCTTTCAGTATCAGACCCCTACCCCTACCTAACCGTTGTCCCATTCTTTAAAAATGTAAATGTCCTAAATGTAGACATCTTAAATATTAAAACCTCAGATAAGTTTCAAAGCTGTATTCACAGTGTCTTGTTCTCAGTATTTGTAAAGACAGTTTTTGTATGTAACTAAAAAAAAAAAGTTACTAGTCCATTTTTTAGAGTTTCATTAATGTGCTTTTCATTGCCTATTTTTTTACAATCTTTCTCTTTCTATCTACTATTTGTTGCCATCAGAATAATGTAAACTACTTCAATGATATCCCATATCCAAGGGCTTCCTTCTGGGATTGGGCTATCTAGGACTCTACCGACTCCTTTCTTCCTTCTGCCATCTCGGTATGAAACATATTTTTTGATGTCCGTATCACTTTTGCAGTATTCATAACTGAAGGAATCTTCTGCCAAGTACAGCCCAAAGTCCAACCAGTATACCAAAGCCTTTAGTACTTGGAGGCAATGTATGTCACACGTATGCTCCCCACGCAAGGCGTAGGGCATAAAAAGTAATTTACTGGTGCACACTCTCTGAACTTCTTTGCCGCCAGTCTGAAAGCTGTAATTGAATGTCAGTATGAATACCTTTCTTCTTTGCTGGTTACCAAAGTTTAAGTGTCTCGTGGGGGTTCTTTCTTATCTTTCTCTTTTATTTTTTTAGTATTTCATCCAGAAAGGGAAAATGTCAGTGTGGGAGGCAGATTCCCCATAAGACCATCACAGCCAGTGTCTCTCTTATTTGGGTGCTTCCCATGACCATACATTGTGTTCCATCTACTAAGCTTTTGCCCCCAAGACCCTATGTAATCATCTTTTCTCTTTGTCTGTTTACCTTGAAAACCAGCATGTTAAGCTGCTGGCTTAACGTGCTATGACTAAGTCTTCCTGTCTCAAGGATCAGGCATCTGCCAAGAAAAAGGCCAAAAAACTTAGGTCTGATGCAGCTGCTGTTCTGCTGTTCAGCTTCCCTCGGGCATCTCTGTCTCTCGAGTTCAGTGAAAGCCTGGAGGATTGTCTGATGGTTGTTGCAGATTCCTCTGCTGCGATCCTGTCAGAGCTCAGCATGGATCTGATTTCTCACATCTCCTTGGAGGCTTTACAGGTGTCTATTCAGACATTGAGGGGCAACCTTGGCTATTTATCTCCAAGGACCGAATGGTGTTCTGCCGATTTTAGTGAGGGGGGGGGAGATCCCTACTGCACTTATTGATTGTCGCTAAGGGTCTTACCGTCTTAGGGTGTTTCGTGCGGACATTCTGCAGACAAAGAATCGGCAAACCAAGCATATTTTCTGTGCAGTTAAGCATTCCCAACAAGAATGACAGGAATTTTACTCAGATTATTTAATGCTACAATGGTTTTAAAATCTTCTCAAGGGGTGTCTGTGTCTGCCCCTCCCTGGGGTTTTCCTTTTGTCATAAAGAACTAGGGAACTGGATTCCTAGAGGATTCTGTTAGTCAAGGTCCTCCTTTAAATGAACTGTCTTTTGGGGTCACTGTTACCTGTGTTATGGAATTCTTTTAAGTGGGATTGCTCTCAAGTTTCTCATATCCAGAAAAGATATTATGAGTTTCTTCAGATGAAGTCTCCCAAACCTTCTGTTGTTTTTCCTGTTTTGCCTGCCGTCCTGGGTTCATTTTTAGCAGCTTCTATGGCACCTGATTCTCGGCCCCATCTCCCAAGAAACCTTACAGGTATTATATGGTGCCCGATTTAATGTAAATGTCTGTATAAATTCCCTTCTACCGATCCATCTGCAGTGTCCATCTCTTCTGACAAGCCCTCCAAGCTGTTGCCCTGTATCAAGTTGCTTCCTTCAGACAAGGATAGTAGGGCCATGGAGAGGCTGGGGAAGAAGGTTGATACGACTGCCACCTTATCTTTTAGGGCCATTAACTACCAAACTTGTATGACCAAGTATGTTTTGGCCCTCGTTTCTGAGGTAATTTCCAGTCTTCTTGACTGTGAGGGGAAGGCTTTTGCCCTTTCCTTGTTTGGTTCCACCTCTTCAGTTATCTGCCATAATGTTAAGTGAAGTTATGATTCAGCTGATGCTTCCTTCATGGCTGCTGCATTTGATTCTGTTATGAAGAGTTACTCATGGCTTCATCTTCAGGCTTTGTCTGATGACATTAAAGCCAAATTGTTGATGCTCCTTTGGATAATAAAAGTCTTTTTGGTCTTGCTTCTGAATTTTTTAAGTCTCTCCAGAATAAGGGTAACGACTTACAAGAGTTTAAACTTTTTTTTTTCTCCTATTCCAAAATTTCAGAGGAATTATCCTTCCAAATCTGCTTTTGTTTGCAGGCAGTCTTGTCCTCCGCCCAAAGGTAAAAAGGGTTGTAGATTTGTGCCTCCTACTAAGTCTACTCAAATCCCCTGTTTCTCAGAAACCTACATTTCAGTACAAACTGGCTTCTGTTTGACAGTTTGCTTTCCCTTTCCCTCAGCCAGGTTCCTTTATCCCTCTGTTTTTTTTCACTGTCCTTTCCAAACTTGTTAAAAATCACAATAGACTCTTGGGTCCTGTCAATTATCCACCAGGAGCATTTGGAAATTCCTTCCTTTCTTCGTTTTTTGGGCATCCCTTTACCTGCTTGGGAACAACTTCCCTTTATCCCTAGAGGTGCTTCATTCTCCTTTGGTCCATAGCATCATTCAAATTGCACCCCCGGCCCAATTAGGGAGAGGGTTTTATTTCAGAGTGTTTCTGGTTCCTAGGAAGGAGGGCACTTGGAGAGCATTTCTGACCTTTCAATTAGAAACACTGCTGGACTGCCAAAGGTAACAGAATGAAACAAGAGAAAATATGAAAAGCAATCGTCGGTGCACCTCTACGGCTTCAATTGCACTCTTCTGAAGAATTTTTTTTAAAAACTTTTAAAACAAACTTTTAATAGAAACTGTGATAATAAAAACAGCCACAGTGAAACTTTAGAATGGAGAGCTATAACAGATAAGTGCTTTTGGCAATGAGCCTTCTTCAGATCATGATTTCTTCCTGCTCTCCTCCTACAGTAAAAGTGAAAACTAACCAGTGAGGGCTAGGATAGGAGACGCACCTACCCATTATCCAATTAGGAAATTAATCAGTGGTTGGTTTGCTAAGGGCCAGCCTCCTAGCTTGCACCAATGGATCCTCTCCTATTTTTAAGGATCGGCTTAAGTGGTACTATGGTGTTCAGTCCAGGTGGCTGATCAGCCCTTAGGTTCACAATCCAGGTAGTTTCACAGAGCTCAGTATGGTTGGTAATGTCTCCTTCCCTAATAGTATAGGGTACACATTGAACCACTTTACAAATAAATCTCTGTGCAGGTTGTGTAGAAATATGCATGGCAAGTGCATTCTTAAGATCCAAGTTGCCAATATTCCTAAGATGATGAAATATTTTGTCTTTCAAGCGCTGATCAGTCGTATCAATGTAAAAAGCTTCACAATGGCAGCATGTCACGAGATGACTGTGTCAACTATTACAGTCTGCATACAGTTTAAATTCATAGTTTTTATTCGATTTTAGGATTTGTAAAAGTGTTGCTACTATCCATGAGCGGGCAAGCTTTGCATCTTGTACATTTAAATGTCCTTTTCCTGTCTGAGATCTTGTTGGAGTTAAATCCATCTTTATTACATAGAAATCTTTTAATATTTTTCTTGTTTTTAAAAGTGAACCTCGGATGCTCACCTACTATGTGCTTTATTTTATCATATTCCGTAAGTATCGGACAAAACCTCCGGATAATATCACAGATCTCTTTATCTGTGCTGAATGCAAGTGTACAATTCAAAGTGTTGTTCCTCTCTTTTGTGCTGTTGACATTATTGCTGAAGGGTTCCTTTCTTTTATAGAATGGTTTACCGTTCCCTTATTTCATTACGGTCAGATTTAATTCCTATATCTTGCACTTTATAGCCTGTGTCTTGTAGGTTCTCCTCAAGCTGAAGATGCTCTAGATTGAAACGGGAATCATCAGTACAAAGTCTAGAAGTCCGAAGTACCTGATTCTCCATGATATTCTTAAATGTGTGATTCGGATGCATGCTGATATGATGCAGATAATGGTCCAGTGGCGGCTGGTGACTTCAAATCAAAGGGGGGCTGCAGGAGACAGCTGAATGTGTGGGGTCAATGGGAAGGGGTGCGGCCAACTAGAAAGGGGAGGAGCTATGCTCAGAACCACAAGAACTAACCAAATACACTGCCCTGGGTGCCAAACCATCATTATGAGAGTGTAATCAAGACAAAATGAAATGTAGAAGAATAAAAATATTTCGGTGCATTGGCTGCATGACAGCTTACATAATATCTAGATGGTAACAGAAAGGTTGTGAGGCATGAAAAAATAAATTACTTTTTAAATACATTAATGGAATGCCAGTCAAAATCAAGTATGAGAAAAACAAGCAGCACTCAACTCAAACCACTTCTTGCACTGCAGTTCTAATTATAATTTATATTCAGCTTTAGTAAAGTACCAAGTAACATGCTGAAAGTAGAAATCTCTGATGCCCCCACTTGTAACAATGTTTCTTACCCAAAAAAAGACCTGCTGCCTGACAACTATCTACTTGTTTCATGGGGAAAACATGATCAAAGTAAAAAATGAAAAGCAAACAAGAAATAAGCTCAAGATACATTGCTTAAAAGGATTACTGTACAGGTTATGGACCACACGATTGGCATTCTGTTTAGTTTACGGGTAAAGCCTGCAGAGATGACTGGAAGTCTTCAAGTGTAATGAGCTTCTTAAAATAATGTAATCATGTCCTTTATTACAAATACTGTCATGCATTTCAATACCCAAGGCTTATACATTATCTAGTTAAGTATTCTCTACATGGCAACAACAGAAAGGCTCTCAGTGTTGGCAATTCTTTAACAGTATGCTTATTAAAGCTTACTTGCATCTTACAATCTCAGCCAAGCTTACCTGATGGTCATTAAAGTATTGCTACTTAAACACAGAGCAACAGGCACTTTGAGTAATAAGCATAAATCAACACTACATAAAATATGACAGAAACCAGACCATTCTGCAAAAATCAAGGACAGATTAAAAGTCACTCTAGTACTTGTGTCTACCTTGGATGGGGGGATACTCTGCACATTTACACTGCATAACTACTCCTTGCCTTGCTTCGACACATCCAGAGTCACTACATGGGGGAGTGGGGTGCAACAAATATGTCACAATTTGAAATGTCTCTGGCTGACTGTGATGGCCCTGACACATTTGTCATACCTCTCAATCTCAGAGCAAGAAATCTGGACAAAGCCATACATAGAAGTAGGACAAAGGCCCAAAAATAAGGACAATTTTTAAATATAGCTCTTATAAACTTAGAAAGATGATAGAATAGGTCTTGCATTAGTATGAATTTTCTGAATGGTATGAAATCTGAAACTCAAATGTCTGTCATTATTTTCTAACTTCAGTCTTTAATGATTTGTCACTAATTTGCCACAAAAAACACAATTTTATCAAAAATGGACCAAAAATGTGATGTAAAAATATAAAATAGCCACACGATACAGCTGGGAACCTGTCAAAGAAGGGACACTTTAATATTAGTACTGCTAACTTGAGCAGCTGACAAAATAAAAGAATCTACATGCATTTCTGAAATAAAAGTAATCTATAACTCTGATTATTGCAGTTATTTCTTAATTGTAAACCCTCCATGTTTACTTCCAAAATTGCTATTTTGCAGAGGGATTATTAGGGGGGAAGAGCAACATTTTGAGCCTAAATCAGGGACAGTTGAGAGGTCTGGCTATGCCTAATTCGATAAAGCAATTTATTTGCATGCACCTCTCAACCTGTTAATGCAATAAATCTGGACAAGGCCAAATATATTGGGAGAACATATAAACAGTACTAAAAATTGCTCTTGTATAAACTGAGGCAGTTGATAGAACAACAGGTCTTACTTTAGCATACATTTTTCTGAAGGTTATGAAATCTGAAACTCAGTGTGTCATTATTTAGTGACTTAATTCCTAAATGATTTGCCAGAAAACCACAAATTTTATAAGGAACAAACCAAAAATAAGAAGCAAAAATCTATTCATTCTTTGAAAATCTGGACAGTTGGGAGTTATAGTTCAGCTGGGGCTGTCTTTAAGTTTGCCGCCCTTCCCCCTCACAAAATCATGGTCGAATGGAGCCTCC
Source organism: Protopterus annectens (assembly GCF_019279795.1). Taxonomy (NCBI): domain Eukaryota; kingdom Metazoa; phylum Chordata; order Ceratodontiformes; family Protopteridae; genus Protopterus; species Protopterus annectens. Next base: position 1,189,538,313 of record NC_056731.1, on the reverse strand, counting down.
ACCTGCAGCCATTCCAATGATCCATTACTTGGCTATTTCACTCCATTTACCATAAACACTAATGTGCATACTGATTTACTTCTATGATGATTTGGACTTCATTTGAAAGTTTTATTTTGCATTTTACAGCACAAATACTATGACATATGCTAAACAAACTTAGCATTAAAACTTCTCTGCCCTTGAAACTCACATTCATTGAAACAGCATTGAAACCCACATTCAAAGAAAATACATTTTGCCAGTGGCAGATAAAGATTAATTCTGGGTTGTTTCCAAATCATAGGCCCCTTGCATATGAAACATACATGTGCTCTTTGATACACCTTCCTATTGCTTTGAACATTTTCCAGTAAACAATGAAACAAAACGCATGCACCAATAATGACAAAACTTCCCAGTTCAGAACATTTCCATCATAAAAGTCTACTCAAACTTCTACAGTCCACCATTATCAGTAAATATGCACAATTCTACAGTCCACCATTATCAGTAAATATGCACAATCTCTGAAGTAAAAAAGTCATTAAATAATTCCACATTAAATAAATCTGTAACTAATGAAGAGGTTGCTGCTAGCAAACACCTTTCTATTTCATGGTTTCATCGAAAAATAAAGCGTCTGATGCCCCTGATGAATAAATTGCCTATATTACATTAAAAATGATAAGCTAGTAATATTGCAATAGGAAATGGATGGCAAACTGATAACTGGTTCATAGTTAGTATCTTAACATTCAGTACAGCAGCATTCACCCCTTGTGGGAGTAGAACCAACAGCCTTCTGCATCAAAAGCAAGTACACAACGTGTTGTGCTATTAACAATGTAAGTTGACTTGGCATAAGCAGCACTAAACTTCTCTTCCCCTGCAGCTCTCAGCTCCTTGTAAAATCTACTCAATACTCAACTGCATCTCAACTTCGCAACACAAGAAATCTGGAAAAAGCCAAATTTGTTGAGGGGGTCAAAAGGCCAAAAAACAGGGACACATTAAACATTGCTTGTATAATCTTGGAAAGTTGCTAGAATAAAATGCTGTGTTACCACCATACATTTTACTGCCAAGGTCCCTGTGCAAAACAGTCAGAGCAACATACCACTACGCCATATCGGCTGCTTTGTGAAAGAGAGGAAGACTGAAACTTAAATGGCTATCATTTAATGAATTCAGTTCTCACCATAGCCGTCAACCTCTTAGCACAAAACACCTGGACAAACCCAGTAATGAAGGAATACAGCCCTCAAACATATTCAGTGAATTCAGTTCTTGCCATAGCTGTCAACCTTAGCACAAAAACTGGACAAAGCCAATAATGGGGTAATACAGTCCCAAAAATAAGGACAAATTTCAAATATTCATCTTAGAAAATTGCAGGAATAAAAGATTGTGTAAAAGTTGTTACTATGCATTTTCTGAAGAATATGAAGTCTGAAATTCAATGTCAATTTTACTTCTGACGGAACAAAAACAATTTTCAGCAGAGGCCCAGGGAGAACTACTGCAGACACATGTCTATGTAAAATGGCAGGACATCAGAGCAAATCCACACAAACACAGGGATGAGATGCAGACTCCACACAGAGGGAACCCCAGCCAAGAATCAAACCAGAAAACCTATAGCTGCAAGGCAACAATACTACCACTGCACCATCCAAATATGCAAGGAATTAAACATTCAGAAACCTGAAGTCTGAAATTCAAATGCCTGTCAATTTTATTTAACATTTGTTAATCAGGACAATCTGACTTGGAACAAAAAAACAATTTTCAGCAGAGGCCCAGGAAGAAATAATGCAGACATGTCTTTGTAACATGGGAGGGCACAAAAGCAAACTCACACAAACACAGGGAGAAGATGCAGACCCCACACAGAAGGCACCCCAGCCAAGAATCAAACCTGAGAACCTGCAGCTGTGAGGCAACAATGTTACCACTGCACCATCAAATATCAAGCATTGCAATATTTAGAAACCACAAATATTGTGAGGAACAGATCAGATCACATATGAGGCAAAAATCTGCAATTTTTTTACAAATGGAGGTGGGTAGGGAATTCAGGTCCTTAACACCTGCATACAAGGTACAGGGTTCAAGCCTGAGTATCTCTACCCACCACCATTTGCTCTCTCTAGCCACCAGTACCATATGTATGATAAGAAGCTGCAGTATCAATATAAATAAAACCAGAGGCAACAGATATTTAGAAGAACGGATTGTAATTTCAGTGTTTCAGGAGCACAGACTAGCATACAGCAGTGCATAGTTTAAAAACATATGCATTACATGATATGAAAGCAGAGTTCTACAGATCTTCCATAATCTCTGAGTCTGTTTTCAAAATTACATCCGACAAAGATGACTTGTGAAAGACTTGATATAAAATGAGAGATTTTGTCAAATGATAAGTCCAAAAGGAAGTTATAAATGTATTTTTAATCATTAAAAAGCTATTATAATTACCAACAAGTAATAAGTGAATAATCTATAACACTTCTGGAAACTGATCTACTCCTCCATTCCAGACATTTGTTGGAAACATCTTCCCCCTTTCCAGGTCTTAATGACTATAACACAACATAAAATTAGCATTACTTCCATGATTAAGTCTTTAAACTTATATCAAATGTTCTTTAAACTGACCCTTGGAAACCTATTATTGTAAGCCATAAAACCTCCTAACACTATACAGTTTGGATTAGGCACACAACCAAACATGTGAAAAAGCAAAACCTTGGACATTTGCTATTGATAGGCTTCCTGCTAGAATTCCTAAAGATCGATGACTAAAATATCAACATACAGTTTAGACAGCAGAGTAACTAAATTCTTGACAAGGCAAAAAAATGGATCTTTGCTACTGAGAGTCTTCTCTAGCAGTTCCTAAATATTCCTGTTCACATCATCTTCCATCCTATAAATATACTTATCAAAGGTCTAGCAGGGAAAATCAGGTGCCAACACGCAGAAAGTAAGCCCTAATTTTCCTACTATACAAAGGAGTCTGATACACAGATGAATTACAGGCCATTCTGCTCCCTCCTATCTCAAAAGTACCTCAGAAATGCGCACTAAAACAACTCTTACATACTTACATAGTTCTGCACCCGTCCTTCACTCTGTACTTTCTTCTTCTTTCTTCTTTTTCCTTCTTCTTTCTTCTTCTTCCTTCTTCTTTCTTCTTTCTTGAGGACTTCCGCTGTCCAAACAATAATAAATCCACCAAAAAAAAAAAAACGATTCCGAAATAGAAATGAAAAAAAAAATACAATGATGATCACAGTTAAGAAAGCTGAAGCTCGATTCCTAAGCCAAACTGAAATGACTGATTCTCGCTCTCTTCCCAGCACATAAAGCCCGGGAAGAGAGCGACAACCAATCAGCAGCATTTAGGCTTTAGCCCAGCAGGCACGTCATGACTGACGTGCCTGCGGACGTCGCAGTCCGAGCCCCTTCCAAGTCTATGCGGTTTGGAACCGCTGCCGCATAGACTTCTGGGCATCACAGTGATGCCTTATGTGCTCCTCCGGGCTGCAAAGAAAAAAAAAAAAAAAAAAAAAAGCTGTTTACAACTGCGCGGGTAAGGTGCGCAATGCACATGCGCATACTTTCGAGTCGCGGACTCAAAATTTAAACTAAAAAAAAAGATTTATTTATTTTTTTTTTTTTTACAGTAAATTAAAAAATATAAACAAGACCAAAACAACTGAGGGGGCTGCAGACCGGCAGTCCGATGCCATGAGCCGCCCCTGTAATGGTCCTTTCATGTTTCTTTTCTGTACAAGTTGGTATCAAGTCCCAGATCTTGATGTAAAGATAATTCATCATCTAGGAAATCAATCACTTCTCTGGAGGATTTAACCTTAAATTTCAAAAAAGTGGTACTTGAGTTTAAGAACTCCATAAACAGTGCCAACTGTTGATCATCACCCTGCCACAAGATAAAAATATCATCCCCAAAATGTGCATAGTGCAATAGCTGTGGACGCCAAGGCTTATCATCTGTAAGGATATTGTTTTCTTCCCAAAGGGCAAGTACCAGATTGGAATAACTATTAGCACAGGGCACACCTCATGTCTGCCAATAGTAATCCCTGCCATAGATGAAAACGTTGTTCTCTAGGATAAGTTCCAGTAAGGAGCACAAACGGTCAGCAATAAAGCCATTCCAGTGTAGGTACTCAAGAATTGATTCAATCCCATAGCTATTGGGAATCACAATGAACAAAACTATTGATGTCCATTGTAACTAAGATGAGATCAGTAGTATTGGTCAAGCTTCCTGTTTTTTCATAGAGATTGGTCAAAAAGCTGCCTGTGTCTTTCAGTACTGAACCAGCTTTGGGTAAAACCTTTCCAGGCTCAACACCTTTCTCAACATTCCTTCTTTTCAGATGTAGTCTTTTCAAATTTAATTTTCTCCTCCTCTTTCCCAGGTCTTTCTGGTCTGTCTGGATCTCTAGGATGCCTACTTTCATATCCCGATCCATCCCCTTTTCAGGAAATTTTTACATATCTTTTTCCTTGCATTTTCAATTCTCTGCTTTGTCCTTTGGCCTCTCTACTGCCCCAAGGGTCATCACCAAATGCTTCACTCATATCATTGTTTTCTGCAGGATGAGAGGAGTTCAGATATTTTCTTATCTGGACAATCTGCTCATACAAATTTCCTCCCTTGAGGCCCTGCTTTAGGATCTGTTTTCCTTTTGCAGAATCTGGGATTCGCCATAAGCACCTCAGATTTGTTCTTGAAAAGTTGCCTGGCTCCTTTTGAGGATGCTGTTTCAGCTTCCTTACAGCATTGTACTTTGAAGACTGTCCTCCCTTTGGCCCTGGCTTCACCTAAGAGAGTGTCTGAGCTTCAGGCTCTCAGAGCAGTTCCTCTCTTTTTAGTTTCTCACAGAGACAGGATATCTCTTCGTAATAATCCTTTTATGCCCAAGGTGGTCAGTGAGATGTCCCTTGTCTTCCTTCCTTTTTTCCTTCTGCAAAGTCTGCTACTGAGAATGTCCTTCACACCTTGGAGTTAACCTAGACATCTCAGATATTATTTGGATAAAACTGTTATTTATAAATCTGAGCAGCTTTTTTTTTCCCTTTCATCCCAGGTCTTTTTGGTTTCATTGTTTCTAAGCAAACCATCCTCTTTTTTGTTATTCTTTTCATGGTAAATGCCTTTCCTCATCAGTCAAGGCTCATTCTACCAAGGCTGTTACCTCCTCTGGTGCCTTTTTCAAGGGATTGGATACCAATTCCATCCTGGAGACAGCTACTTGGTCTTTTGTTCATACCTTCACCAAACATTGCAAGTTGGATGTTATTTTCACAGCTAGAGCTATCCAGCATGGGTTTCTGGGGGCTCTTCAGTGCCATCCTCCAGATTTCCTCTTGAGCTTTTGTACTCTCCCTTCAATTATGAATACGGCAACAGTGATGTAGAAGGACATAGTATAGTTGTGTAAAATCTTACCATAACTGTAGATGTACTTCTCTTTACTGTTGGCAGTATTCACTTCCTCCCTTCTGCCCCCTTTGCTCTAGCCTGTTCTTTCTTGCCTTCCTGGCTGAGGGACTTCTTCCTATTCTCCTTTAGGTTGAGTATGTTCTTCTTGTCCATAGGGGACATACTTTCCCTATTATCTAGCGAAAAATCCATTCCACTAAACAGTCTGGCATCTCCTATTTTCCACACTGATCCTTGCTTCCACAGTTGCTCTAAAATTCTCTCCTTCAATGCAGAAGTCTAAAAGCTCACAGTTATTTGCTGCTGCATACTAGCTGGTTCTCTCACCAGCTGCCATGTGGTTCTGTGGGTCCTATCTACTTGTATCACCTTCTCAGTCAGTCCTGACCATTTGGTTAGAGTTTCCACAGCACACTTTGTGCATTGCATGCCTTCCACGTACTCGTACCCCAACCAAGTATAAATTCAGTCTACTTGGTCAGTGTTTCAAGCCAACGAGTTTTGGCTCCTCATAATCCATTCGCACTTCCGCCACCTTCATCCTTACTCTTAATTACCATTCTCATCTACCAGTGCTTCTCTGGTGGTAGGATGCTCAAGACAGTGCTGCATCAACCTCCTCCCATTTTTCTTCCTGAGATAGAAGATCTCTGAGAGTCTGCTTTCATGTCTTTGATCTGCGGCCAAACCTTATCCATGTCACAACATTATTACTGATAGGATGTTGTCCTATCCTAAGGTCATAGCAAGTACCGTCTTTCACACACTGGAGCATTTTTAATCTTCACCTTTTTCCCCCTGCTCTTCATTCAGCAGGGCAGTGCTCAATACTTTTACTTAGCTATTCACATTCTAATTTACTGCCCAGACAGATTTTTATATTAAATTTGCAAGTAACAAGCAGCCACTGGAGAGGAGAGAAAAGCTTGATTAAAGGGCATCATATCAGAAGTCAAAGCACTTCATGTCTAGTAGACAAGAAGGTAAGCAGTTAAATTGGTTTGGTAGTTTAGTAGTGGGTGATCAAACTTTGTTGGGTTTAGACTATTAACATCTGTGAAAGTGTAGTATTGGCTCATTCCCTCATTGCAACACCGTGAAAAGGGGTTAGGGAGTGAGTGGAAAATGGAAATGGAATACAGGCATATGGAGAGAATGGGGGATCATTTGGGAGTTGATACAAACTATGGCTAGGGAGGCAGTTCAGAGGGGAAAAAGTCATACAAATGAGATGTTGCATTTGGTACAGAAGGTGTCAAAACTGATGGCAACAGGCTGGTATAGAGCAGAAATGTAATTGAGGCAGAAGCAGACAGATCTGAATGATTAAGATGAGGAAAAAAACAAGAAATAGATAAGTAGGATAAGTCTGGATCAGGGAGCTGCAGGAAGAGTTAGAGGAAATGGAAGAACCTTGTCATCACAGTAAAAACATGCTGGAGGGATAGGTTCCTGACCCAGAGACTCCCCAGACTCTGGAATAAACTGCCCATACATGTCAAGCAGAGCACCTCTTTGGCTGTCTTCAAAAGGAACTTTGATGATTGGATGGGAGAAAGGAAATTCACCCCAGGAATCACGTCCATTATTGCTAGACAGGGGTCCAGGGAAGTAAATAGTGTGGGAAGAAATAGCCAGGGAATAGTTATGGCTAGGCTTGTATAGGCCCTAGGGCCAATAGCCTAGTACCAACCTATGAACAGATAAAGGCAGAAGTGGAGTGGCGGGGAGGTAAATTGGGGAGTTATATGTGAAGTTACTAATGTACAGGTTTAAAGATTCAGAGAAAAGATCATGGGCGACTGGACTGAATGCATAATAAGATAGGGAATTAATAATGGGCTAAGGCAGACATTATACTTTTTACAAGAATTTGTATGAGTGGGAGGAGGTTTGAAGAATGGAGATCTGTAATGAAGGCAGCAAGGATGTGAATAAAGAGGTTAGTGCATGAGAGGCGTTCGCAGTGCTTAGACATATGAAAATTTGGTAAATCTGGGGAATTGGATGGCTTTCCAGTTTATTACTGTATATTATTGGGAATGCAGGTAGGAGTGTACTTGGAGCATCTGTTTTAATCATATAGTGGAAGAGAAAGAAGTAACATAATCAGTGTGGCAGAGATGGTGTTTTATAAAAGGGAAGGGAGAATGGAAGACCCAGCAAACTGTAGACCAGTTCCTTCATTAGGGATATGAGTGTTCTAGATAAGGTATATGCTGTTGGCTTGGATATGCTGTGCAAAGGTTACTGGGAGAGTTGAGGTGGGTTTTGTGATGGGGGATATCATCCACAGTTCACTTGAGGTTGTTGATTAAATTTCATCTGCATGTGAGGGAAAAGGTAGAAAGAGTAGGGGTGATTCTCATGGTCATTCAAAAGGCTTTTAGGTTCGGTGAGTTGGAACTCATAATGACAACTTTGAAGCGGATATTGGGTGAAGGAGGGTTGTATGGAGTATTTTTATATAAGAATCTGAATTTTCAAATCTGGGTACATGGAGGTTTGTTAGACAAAATGAGGGTGGGGAGAACAAAGCAGGGATGTCAACTATCCCCAGGAATTTTCGTCTTGGTTGTGGCGGAACTTGCACAGAGAACAAATTGACTGAAAAAACTGGGGAGTGAGAGGCAGAGTATATAAATTTGTTTGTGCATAACTTCATTATATTGGGGGATGTTGAAGGGTTATTGCATCCAGTGCTGTAGATTTTTGAACTGTTCTAAAAAGAATCAGGCTTGAAGTATTGTTCTTCCCAAGAAGTCATTCGTCATGGAGGTAAAAGATGGTGTAATGCAAAGATTTGGTAGGGTTGTTGTGGTCAAAAATGTGTGTGCGCGTGCGCGCGCGTGAGTGCATGCCTGTGAGAGTGTGTTCGTGAGAATGAGAGTGTGTTCGTGTGAGAGTGTGTGCGTGTGAGAGTGTGTGAGTGTGTGTGCGCCTGCGTGTGAAAGTGTGTGTGTGCGTGCGTGTGTGTGTGCGCCTGCATGTGAAAGAGTGCGTGCGAGTGTGTGTGTGCCTGCGAGTGTGTGTGTGTGCGCGTGCAGTGTGTGTGTGCGTGCAGTGTGTGTGTGCATGCAGTGTGTGTGTGCGTGCAGTGTGTGTGTGCGTGCAGTGTGTGCGTGCAAGGAGTGTGTGTGTGTGTGTGTGTGCGTGTGCGAGTGTGTGTGTGTGTGTGCAAGCTGTGTGTGTGTGTGTGCGAGTGCGAGTGTGTGTGTGTGCGAGTGTGTGTGTGTGTGCGTGCGAGTGTGTGTGTGTGTGCGAGTGTGTGTGTGTGCGTGCGAGTGTGTGTGTGTGTGCGTGCGCGAGTGTGTGTGTGTGTGCGTGCGAGTGTGTGTGTGTGTGTATGCAGTGTGTGTGTGTGCAGTGTGTGTGTGTGTGTGTATAGTGTGTGTGTGTGTGAGTATATCTGGCTCTAGGAGAGATCAGGTGGAAAAACTGGGTGTAGCCAAGAGACAGAATAAAAGGAATACTTGACAAACGGGTCAGTAACTTGAACACATTGAGTGGCAGAATGGTAGTAGTGAGGTGATGCTGCTATGTTACCTTTGGTAATTTATATGCTGAAGCATGTACAGATTAAACTATTGCTAGTGTGCCTATAGGAAATACAGAAAGCACATGAGATATTTGTTTGGAGAAGAAAGAAAGTAAGATGAATTAGGAAAGTGTGAGGTACCATATGGTGATGGTAGGTGGTGAGGCATGCTTGAGTTTAACACACTGGTTCCTTCAAGAGTATAATCCTTAGGAGAACAAAGTTCTGTATATTATGTATTATACAATGACTGGCTGTTAGCATTCAAAAACGAGCATGGTGATTGGCCAGCCCAACCAGCATGCCGTTGTAAATCCGAGAATATACTAACGGGAAAAGGTCCTGTCGCCCGGACTTTTTCTCGTTAGTATATGTCGTACTTTTTTTTTTTTTTAGTACCAAACAACTGAAGACGTTTTACGTTCGGAAGATGGCACAGACAGAAATAAAAGGATAATCAGGTACATTCTACAAAACTTAAAAAAAAAAACTTGCCTGATTATCCTTTTAGTTTTGTCTGTCCTGACTCCCTAACATAAAAAGTCTCCCGGGTTCTTCTTTGTTATAATCAAAAAAAAAAAAAAAAAAAAAAGAAGAAGAAGCAATGGAGATCTTCCTTTCTCCATTGCTACCTCTTCACAGCCCTGATGTACTGCTTAAATGTGGGAGCACAAGTCCCATACGCAGTACATCAAAAAAAGCTCCAGGATACCACATAAACGTAGAGGGGCAGCACAGAGGCATTTTACAAAGACATTATTTAAGAAAAGTATTTTTTCTTAAATAATGTTGTTGTATAATAGCAGTAACCGACTCCATGGTTGTGATGTATTGAAATTTACCCATGGTTGGCTTTATTCAATCATACCAACTGTGGGTAAATATACCACACCGACGTCCGTTATTGCTATAATAGTATACTCATCTTTACAGGAGACTTCCTATACTCCTGAAACAAGTATACTCTGCAGTGTTTTCAGAGTCTAATTTCTGAAGTCCTGATATAGACGCATACCTAAAACTAAGGTAGCATCTACAAATAGACATGATTTACAGAGTATACATAGTGAAATGGTCAGAGTGGGATATAAAGAGCTTGAGTTAAGGAGTGTTTGCAAACAGTAATGAAAAATGTGAGAGAGTTTCCATGTGTACATTAATAAAGCAAAAAATTTAGTATGATACTGTGAAGCTGGGAGTGGTGCATGCAAGTGTTTTTTTTTTTTACTGACATTAGTACATTGTGTGTAGAAATAGAATGACATTAATACGTTGTGGGTAGTATGAAGATATCCTGAAATACAAATACTTTTTTTTGGTAAAGATTCCTATTGCTGAGTTAGTCAGCTGCAGGGGTGTTTCCAGCCTAGGAAACAACTGGTCAGCTTAAAAATGCTCTGGCATCCCCCACTCCTTCAGGTATGACTGCTGATTTTCCTCCTTGGGATTAGCCAGTCAGATTAAAGCTTTTTTCAGTACTTCCTTGCTGTCTCGAGAAGAATCTCTGTGACTTCTAACGAGCTGCAGTTGGCTAAGAGCTTTGTTTCTGGTAGATAAGTCCCCGTTGGAGTACCCCTTCAGTCAGAAGTTATTGCCATTTTAAGAAAAATAATATGGAATCTGTTTTTGACTAAAAGCTGTTTTTCCTCTCTAAGAAACCCTGCATTTTTCACAGTATTGGATGTTTCTGTCTGGGTACACTGTTTCTAGTTAATTCTGTTTGTTTATGTATGTGGAGCAAATTTTTTGACAAATTTTGTACTGCCTGTATAAATTTGAATTTTGTGTGGTAGAAATGTTTACAGAGGAAAGGGTAGGATTTTCTGTCAGTGAAATGCTTATTCTCACTTAGTGACCATTCGTCTGCCGTATTGATTTTGGTTTCGGTGTGTGTTTGAACAGTTCTGACAAGGAAATTCTGTTCTACTTACGTTAAGGGACTGGGGAAGGTGGTGTCGGTAAGTGTGCTGCTTGTGAACACTTTGTGACAACTTAATTTCAGACTTGTTCCAGTTACTTTACCACTTGTGGTGCTTCTTCCCCAGTTACATGTGGTTTGGCTGGCTCTTTTCTCACAGTGCCTAGAAAGAAAAAATCATTTACCAAGAAGTCCTTACCATTGTTGTGGACTCCGTGTATTCCTCAGCCGATAGTGAGTGAACCTGCAGTGACCATTGGATGTTCTTTAGGCTACTCACCTCTCCAGCTTTCTTTGTTGTAGTCCTTTCAGCCAGTGTGAGCTGGAGGTCAGCCACATCCTCTTTGGCTGTTCCAGCGTCTGATACAGACATGGGAGAACATCTTCTACAGGTTGGTGAGATGCTCTGGGAGATTCTTTTAAGGTTACCCGGGGTCAGAGACCATTAGACTTGGCAAATGTCCCTTCTTCGAGTTGGTCCTGTTCTTCTGGAATTCCTGTTAATGGGGAAAAAAAAACATTGTTCCTCTGATGAAGTTATTACTATTAAAAAGTTCCTTACCCTGGCTAGACAGGTGTTACAGGCAAAAAATCATGGTGTAGAGAAGCCATTACAGGTGATCATCCCTGTAAAGTTACTCCTGAGGAAATGGATCTAATGATTCTAACTTTGACAGAGAGAGAGCTTTTCTTCTGCAGGTTCCAAAGCCCATCTCTTGTATTTGTGAGGAAAAGCTTAAATGTTAAGTTGTCTATCTCGCCTTCATTCTTGCTGGATGGGTTCGGAGCCGACCTCGGCTCCGACTCGGCCACTCTAAAAGCTCGAGAGTTGGTTCCACCGGCTCGAGGCTCCCCTTATATCCCACAATGCTAGGCGTGAGTTACCTCAGATCTCGTTTGCCGCTACAGCGATCGAGGTGTGTGGTTTCAACCGGCTTCTTGGTGAGTTATAGTAGAGTAATTTTTAGTCTACTTAAACCCCTTTAGTTTAATTCTTTACAGTTATTACCCTTAGTTTAGTGGATTTTGACCCTTTTCTTTCTATTATCCCCTTTTCCACAAAGAACTTATAAGTTCTTCCCTCGAGCCTTTGGGCCTTTTTTCCTTCCCCTAGTGGTGTGTGTGTGTGTGTGTTTTTCTCAAAAAACTTTGATAGTGTGTTTAATTTTTGAGTTAGAACTTGTATAGGGTGTAATCAGTGTGTTTGACTGTGTGTGTGTGGTTACACTTCTTCTATAATGTCTAAAGACTCAAAGGTCTCAGGCTTCAAGAAGTGTGACTCGTGCTGTCAGAAAATGTCTCTGACAGACGGTCACACTTCTTGTGTCTACTGCCTGGGACCTTTACACCTGCAGGACTCTTGTGCTGTATGCCATGGCTTCAGCCCCAGAGTCCTGCAGGAAAGAAAAAATAAACTTATTCTGAGAGGTTTATTTAAGCCTGAGGGTTCCCTTACTGTTCCTTCGGGAAAACCCTCCAAGGCTTCTAGGTCCTCGGCTCCAGCGTCTGAGCCGAGGCCTAAGGCTTCGAAACCTCCGTCTGCATCGGCTCCGGCTGGAGCCGATGACTCTCAGACTGCAGTTTCTGTGGTTTCCTCGGCTCCGGCTGGAGCCGAAGTATTGGAAATTCCTTTGTCGGTTCTGACTAGACCTTCGGAACCGACAACTAGAAAGAGGTCCAGGTCACCGTCCCTTGGCTCCGTTCATTCGGCTCCAGCATCTCCCTTGCTGTCTGAACGGAGCCATAGATCTCACTCCTCTAGGTCATCGAGGCTTTCGGACCATGACCTTCAGAGGGTAGTGAGTCGACTTCTTAAGTCCGAGGCACTGGCCCAAATGCTTCAGAGCCCGACTCATCAGTCGATGCCTGACCCTGTCCCCCATTATGTTCCTCCTCCGACTCCGTTGAGCTCGGAGCCGGGCGCTGAACCGAGACTGTGGAAGCGCCGCAGCCAATAGAGATCTCTCCGGCCCCATCGGCGGCTCCGATTTCTGCCTTAGAAGAATCCCGGCGACGGACTTCGCCGGCTCCGAGGGGTGAGTGGCATCGGACCCTTGTCCGACCCGCTCTTCCTCTCGGAGCTTGGCGCTGGTGAGTTCGGCTCGACATCGGCCTCGGAGCCATCACTGTTGGTGCCGAGGAGGTTCTCAGCTTCTCGGAGCGGGACCTCTGGCTCTGCCTGACAGGGGTGCGCTCGAGGTCATGCGGAGTGTGTTAGAACCTGGTTCGACTCCACAGTCGGCTCCGTCCCCCCCTCCCTCTTCGGTGCCTCAGGTCAAGTCGACTCACTCCCTCATCCCAGACCGCAGTGTGCCAGCTCCTCAGGAATCCCCTGTGGGATCTCATCCTCTTCCGAGGCCTCTCCTGGTTTGGCAGAAGAGCCCCCTCGGAAGAGAAAGTGTAAGAGGAAACACATAGACTCACCTGAGTCCGTCACCTCTGACACAGATTTAGAGGATTCCGAGGGTTCCCCCCGTTCCCCTTCTGAAGATGTCTCATTTGCAGACATTCTAGAAATCCTTAAGCAGAGGGGAAATTGGCCAGCCCTCAACCCTTCGGAGGATGAATCTGTGTACCTTGAGGCGTTTGGCTCTCGCCCTTCCACCTCCTGGGTGTCTCCCCTTGACCCCCTCATGCAGGTGGTAGCAAAAAAGGCATGGACGGCTCCTGATTCAGTGGACCCCACTCCCAGGAGACCCTCGAAATTCATCACGGCACCAGCAGATAAACAATTTCTGACAAAAGGAGTTTCTGTGGATGCTATGGTGGTTGCTGCTGCCACTAAGAAGGAACTAGCTGATCCTTCAGTGCCTGTCCATCCACCTAACAAGGAATCTAGGTCTATGGACAGGTACGGGAAGCGGATGTTCTCGGCAGCGACCTTTGCAATGCGTTCGCTGAACTACCTATGCCATTTTACTCGCCTTCAAAGGGACTTGATCAAAGAAGCGAGTGATATGTTGAAGGATCCTACAGCTGCGGGTTTTCAAGACAAGATGAACACTCGGCTGGCTACCCTGAACTCCATAGCTAACTCCTCCATGCGCCTCCTTTCAGATGCGGCTGATGGAGCGAGCAGGGCCGCAGGAACAGGAGTGGCCTTACGTAGGCATGCCTGGATGCGGTTATGCAACTTTGCGGACCCCTTTAAAACGCTGCTCACTAATTCCCCGCTTGATGTATCATCTCTTTTGGTCCTCAAGTGAAAGAAACCTTGACTAGGTGCGAGACTGATGGCAAGACTCTTTCTGCCGCCGGAGTCCGTTTTCTACTCCTTCTAGGCCTTACCCCAAGGGCCAGAAAAGTGGGAAAATGTGGTTCCAAAACAATCTCAAGGGACTTCGCCTGACGCACAGAGTTGGTTCCCGCCAGAGGCAGAGGGGGAACAACAATGGTAGACGCCGCCCTAGAGGCAGGGGGTCCAGAACCAGGGCAATCGAGAAACTTTCTCCGATAAGCCCTTTCAGCATCCCTGAGGTGTTGCCCGACTGTCCACCTTCGGAGGCAGTCGGGGGAAGATTGTCACTGTACCCAGAAGCCTGGCTATCCCTAACTCGAGACAAGTGGGTACAGTCCATCATTTCCGAAGGCTATTCCATTCCCTTCCTTTGCATTCCAAACTGATCAAAAAAATCCCTTCCAGATGTTCCACCCGCTCAAAGGGATCTTGCAGCTTTGGAAGTTTCAAAGCTGTTTGCAAAAAGAGCAATTCAACCAGTTCCAGCAGACCAGCAAGGATCCGGAATCTACTCCAGGTTCTTTTTAGTTCCAAAAAAAACAGGGGACTGGAGACCAATTTTGGATCTCAGTATCTTGAACAGGTCAGTCAAGAAAACACGATTTCGGATGGTCACGCTACAGTCCATCCTTCCCCTATTGGGAAGAAAAAACTGGATGTGCTCTATAGACCTTCAGGATGCGTACTGTCATATAAAAATGAACAGACGCTCCAGAAGATTTCTCCGCTTCAGGCTGGGAACCAGTCATTTTCAATTCAGAGCCCTGCCCTTTGGACTCACCACTGCCCCGGTGTTTACCAAATGTATGGCAGTGGTAGCTTCTCACCTGAGACGTCAAGGATTCCAGGTGTTTCCATATTTGGACGACTGGCTCCTCACGGCTCCCACCAAGCATCTTCTTCTAAGGGCCAGGGACTACACCTTTCGCACTTGTCAAAACTTAGGCATTTCAATAAATTGCGAAAAGTCTGTTTTGTCGCCTTGTCGTGTTATTACCTTCATAGGCGCAATTCTAGACACAGTCAACATGTCTGCCAGGCTAACAGATCAGAGAATAACAGACATACAAAAACTGGTCTCGCCATCTTCAGCAGCAACAGAGTCAAAGCCAGGTTAGTTCTGAAAGTATTGGGGATTATGGCGGCTGCCATACCTTTGCTTCCATTAGCCAGATTCCACATGAGAATCCTTCAATGGATGCTCTTCACACAATGGTCATACCAGCAACTTCCGATGTCCCACACCATTATGATCACGCAAACATGCAGGAATCATCTTCTGTGGTGGATGTCTTCCCCTCAGCTCTTCTTGGGAAGACCCTTTGTTCCTCCCTCCGGTTGCTACTCTGACAACGGACGCCTCCCTGATCGGGTGGGGGCATTATCAGGGCAGAACTGTCCAGGGCACATGGCAACCAGACGAATGCCACTTGCACATAAATGTTCTAGAGATGAGAGCAGTGCTTTTAGCGTTGCAAGCCCTTCAAGACTCTCTTCCCTTGGGAACGATAGCAATCCAGACGGACAATATGTCTGTAGTGTGGTATATCAACAAACAAGGCGGAACCAGGTCCTACCCCTGTGTCGAGAAGCACTCAGACTGTGGCAGTGGGCGATTTCTTCTCAGTGGTTTCTGATAGCAACGCACATCCCGGAAGTCCAACCAAATCAAGGACAAATTGAGCAGAGCTATTCTCATGCCTCACGAGTGGTCTCTGAAAGACTCTGTTGTGAGAGAAATTTTTCTCAAGTGGGGTCAGCCTTGCTGCGACCTTTTTGCTACTCCCCAAAACAGCAAGTGCAGAGATTATTTCACCCTATTCCCTTTACCAGGCCAACCCAGCAGAGACGCTCTGGTCCAAGTTTGGCCCGGGACTTCTGTATGCATTTCCTCCCTTCCCACTAATCTCTCAAGTAATACAGAAAGCTATCGCTCAGAAGGCCTCATTGATCCTCATTGCTCCTTACTGGCCTCGACAGGTTTGGTTCCCCTTTCTTCATCATTTTCTGTTGAGCGACCTTGGCATCTGGACCTAGTTCCAGATCTTTTGATCCATCAGTCGGGTCAGTTTCATCGCTCCCTTCCTCTCTGAACCTCACTGCTTGGTTCCTCCAGTTCCAACCTTAGCCAGGCTTCCTCAAATATCTCACTCTGTCCGAGATATTTTGATAGCTTCCCATAAATCTTCCACTCGAAAGATTTATTTGAGTAAATGGAAGCGTTTCGCCTATTGGGCTCAAGGAAGGGACATAGATCCTTTCACTGCTTCCATCCAAATAGTCCTTGATTTTCTAGCTGAACTCTTCCATGCAGGTTCATCTCCATCTACTCTTAAAGTCCAATTGGCAGCTATTTCTAATTTTCATGTGGGCATTTCAGAGTCTGCCATAATGTCCCACAAGCTTTGCAAAGCATTTTTGAAGGGAGTTTTTCTTCTCAGACCTCCTATAAGAAATCCTCCTCCTCCTTGGGACCTAAATTTAGTTCTTAGTTCTTTGATTCTTCCCCCTTTCGAACCTGCAGCCTCCTGCTCTTTAAAATTGCTATCATGGAAGACTCTCTTTCTGGTAGCTATTACTTCAGCTAGAAGAGTTTCAGAACTTCATGCACTCAGCTGTCGACCTCCTTATCTGTTGTTCCATAAGGACAGGGTATCTTTACGAACTAACCCTTCCTTTTTACCCAAGATAGCCTCGGCGTCTAACCTTAATCAAAGCATCGATCTCCCTGTGTTTTTTCCAGAATATTCTAATAGGTCTGAACAAAAATTGCATTGGCTAGATGTTCATCGTCAGTTAAGGTACTATTTGGATAGAGCCAAACAATTCAGAAAATCTGACCAGCTGTTTGTCTCCTATGCAGAAGGCAGAAAGGGACTTTCAGTTTCAAAGGTATCATTATCTAGATGGCTATCATCTCTGATTTCCCTTGTTTATGAAATTAGACACCAAAAGCTGCCTAACAAACCTAAAGCCCATTCCACCAGAGCTTTGGCTCCTTCTATAGCCTTCCAAGACAGACTGCCTATTGACACCATTTGTGCAGCGGCTACTTGGGCTACTCCTCACACTTTCATTTCTCATTATAAGTTGGATTTAGCTTCTAGGCATAGAGCTAACTTTGGTTCCACTGTTCTCAAGAGTCTGTTCCGTTAGGCCACCCGGGACAAGGTGCTAAGGACGCGGTCCCATCCAGCAAGAATGAAGGCGAGATAGACAACTTAGCATAAAGAAGTTATGTTCTTACCATAAGGTACCATGTTAGTTGTCTTCTTCTCCGCTACTTCTTGCGTCCCACCCTCCTTCCCCCTGGCCTGGACAGACCTAGAGGAGTGTTGATTGTGACCTCTCTTTCTACCACCTCTTACTTTAGGTATATGCTACTGTGCATATTTTCCTGGATCAGGATGTAGGTCACCCTTCTCTTCTCCCTAGTTTATAGAGGTGGATTTTGTTTATAGTTATTCTGTTACTAGTATAAGCTGGGCCTAGCTTACAAACGAGATCTGAGGTAACTCACGCCTAGCATTGTGGGATATAAGGGGAGCCTCGAGCCGGTGGAACCAACTCTCGAGCTTTTAGAGTGGCCGAGTCGGAGCCGAGGTCGGCTCCGAACCCATCCAGCAAGAAGAAGGCGAGAAGAAGACAACTAACATGGAACGTTATGGTAAGAATATAACTTCTATTTTTTATCCTCCTGTGGAATAATTCTGTCTTAATTGGAACATTGCGAGGATGAATGAGGTATTTTTATTTGAATAAATGGATGTTCTTCCTGAACTGAGGAGATATGAAATTTTACAAATGGATATGCCTCAGTCCTCTCCCATCTGTTCTATACTGCCAGTCCTGGAGGATGTGTTGAATGCTGCCTGTACTCATGCTGATACCCGGCCATCAGTCCCTTCATTTAAAAAAATACATGTATATGCAGATAAGCTGTGTAAGGCAATTCTGGCTAATAAATTTCTTTTCTGTCCCAGCTGCCATTTCAACTATCTCATACTGGCAACAGGCTGGTACTTAGTGCAAACTCTTCACCCGGTGACAGAAGGCAAAATGGTGAATTGTGTAAGTAGCAGAATGTTTTCTTGTTCCACTTTAGCCCTCAGAACTCTGAATTACCAGGCATATATATGTGGAAATTTGTGCTCTTATCATATGGAGACAGACTTTGGGAATTGGCTTCCATTCTTCCTACAGAAGAAAGCCCTTTTTTGTAACTGTTTTGACCCACTCCTATATCTGTACATGCTTTGAGTTTGTCTGCGCAAGGGCTGCTACTCCTATATCTGTACATGCTTTGAGTATGTCTGCGCAAGGGCTGCTTCAGGCCACTGGTACTTTTACAGAGTTGAGAAGATGTGATTGGGTATGTATTCAAAAGTTTGCTGATGAGGTAGTCTAAAATTTTAGATTAAGCTTTAGATAAGGAGGTATTGTTTTGGCTCTTCTGCTATTCATAGTTCTCAAACAATATAGTGAAAAGGTGAATTGATTCAGGGCAGGGAGTTTCTTGGATCTCCAATGTATCCCAATACAAAAATAGAACTTGTCTTGCACAAAAAAGCCAAATAAACAACACCAGTCTTTTCTGGTAAACAAAATGCGCAAAAAAAAAAAAGTAGCTGGATGGTAAGAAAAGGGAAAAAACAACAGCACAGAATGACTATGCTAGCATTCCTTACTCTGTTTCCTCTACAAATATGTCCGTTTGACTGTCCTTCAACATTCCTCTTTGACAAAAGATTGTTTTGGACTCCTGGGTGTTTAAAGTTGGTGTCGGAGAGTTACGGATGGCACTGGATAAAAAAACAAGAAAAAAAAAAAAAACTCCTTTTAGTGTCAAATAAAGGGTTCTGTTGGAGACCACTACTAGATATTTAAATCTGTGTCTGAAAAATTCCGAAGTTCAAAATGTTGACCTTGCAGAGCTTCTCTCTCCTTTCTCCCATGAGTTACTTCGTAATGCTCTAGACTTAAAAGATCCTTACTATCGCATTCTCATAGCCATGGGTTTCAGGAAATTTTTAAAGTTCTCCTTCTCTCACATTATCAGTTCTGTGTGCTGACCTTTGATTTACCTGCAGCCCCAAGGCTATTCACAAGTTATTTAGCCCAGTCATGGCTTATTGCAGACTATTCACATATTTCCTTATTTAGATTACCTGTTTATCTTTGCAGAGTCTTTATCCAGATGTTAGGATTCATAAATATGAATTTTCTCTCTCTTGAGCAGTCTGGGCTTCCAGATAACTGTTGCAAAATCCTTCTTGACTCCGTCCGTCAAGTTTGTGCTTCTGCAATACCTTTTAGATGCTTCTTTTTAGAAGGCTTTTTTAGCACAAGAGAATTCCTGGAATTTTTGCTTAGCTTTTCCAGTCACTTTCAGACATCTGCAAGGGAATTTCTCAGGATCCTGGGTTTCACGACTTCTATGATTCTCATGTTGGCTCTAGCCAGACTACACAAAAGAAGTTTTACAGTGATTTCTAAAAAAAAAAAAAATACATGGACCTAGCATTTGCATTATCCGGAGTATTAAGTTCCAGTTTTGGGATTTATAAAAAGGAACTGTATTAGTTGACAACCATTTCAACTGAACCCAGGTCTCCCCTTTTCTCCTCTGACCCCAAACTTATCTGCCACCACAGATGTGTCAGATTTTACTTACTTTCCAGAGGGGCAAAAGTGCAAAGCCTGTGCAGTCCTTCAGACAAGACCAAATCATATTATCGTAAGAGATGTTGGCAGTTGTCCATCCCTTGAAGTCTCTCCATCACCTTTGGTGACTAGAACCTTTTTATGTGGTTACAGACAATACCACAGTCATGTGGAATATAAACAGAAAGGGAAGCACTAGGTCATACCACATATGCAGGCTGGCAGTGAGTGTCTTGCATTCCTTCAGAGCAAAACTTAGTGGCAGACAAGCTGATCAGTACCAGGACAGACCCTCAAGAATGGAAAATGAATAAGGAGGGTCTTCCAGGAATTGCCTTGATTGTGGGGAGTACCTCAAGCAGATCTTTTTGCTCTCTTTCAAAACAGACAACTGAACAAGTTTAGTTCCAGGGCTGCTTGCAAGCAACTCCGAAAAATAGAGGTGTTTTCATTACCTTTGAAAGAAATGTTCATTTATGCATTTCCATCCTTTCCACTGATATCCAGGGTAATTCTGAAGATTCAAAAGGATGCCCCCAAAATCATTGTGGTTACTCTCTTTTGGCCCAGGCAATATTGGTTTTCCATTACTATAGAATTGGTCAGGAACAATTACCATAAGCTTCCTCACAGACTGGATCTACTTATGCAAGATGGGGGAGATTGATGTACCAGTCTTAATCAACTTCAGCTGACTGCCTGGTTGATTTAAGTCTAATACCATTAAGGCATTTATTTCATGAGGACATGCAGCAGGTGTGATGTCCCAACACTGGCCCAGTAATCAAGGAGCCTCAATCCTCAGCACTAGCACCAGTGGGGGACGTACATTGGGAGGATGACACGTACACACAGTGAAATGCAGCTTCCCTTAAGAGTACACAGAGACCACAGTCAGTTTGGGGCTGGTTTCACACTCTTTCATCAGATCCCCAAAAAAGACTCCCCAGTGGCACAGCTATAGAGTTGAGATCTCAGTTGAATGACCAAGCCAAGACCTCCAGCACCCTCTCTGTCCAACCAGCGCTTCGTGTTCTTACCCAAGTAGCTGACACACTCACTCCTTGAGGTTTTATTTCTATACAAACACACACACACAGACACCTGATAAAGGCTGGCACAGGTTTACTAGCTATGCCCCCTTTTGCCCATACTATAAGGTAGTTTCCCCTGGCACCAGTCACTTCTTATCAGCTACTTTAAGGCCCTTAGCAAAGGGTGTCCAATCTTACTGTACAGTGTTACTGTTAATCCAAATGGTAGTTTGACCAAGAGCAAGGCTATTAGGAGTAGCCTACACTGTGTCACCAAATAAATGTGTAAGTACTTTCAGAACTTAAATATGTCTCACAAATATTAGCCACAATGAAAGGTTTAAAATATATTTAATAAATAAAACAAGAACAAGACAATACTCAGTAATCATATTAACTTCAGAGTTCAGAATCACAGGAAATACTTAAAACAACATTGCAGGGCATTCTCAAATGAGTAAATAAAACATCTAAGCTATGATTCACTATATTCCTGACTGTATCTAAAAGAAGTTACTGTACCCTAGTTAACTTACTTATAGGGCAAGGCAGAAGTGGTGAGTGGGTTTTCCAGCTGATGTTGTCAGGTCAAAGACAATTACAGAATGCTTTAATATCTGAGTATTCTTAAATTAATATCCCAAGTATTACTGCTGGGATACTTGCAGAATTACATAATTTCTTGTTATCTGACTTCAGTTCCCAGGCTCAAAAACAACAGCATTTAGCATCTACCTGTGAAAATACATAAACAACAACTCTTCTTGGATCCAAGGCAGATCCTGGAAGCCATAAAACAATGAAACACTTTCACATCTCAAGCCGCCTAGTAATTATTTATTTTTCAAGATAACACAGAGAGCTCCCTAGTATAGACATTGTATCTCTGGCTGTCATAAAGTAATTTGAATTTTCAGCTATTTTTTTCTGAAATTTACCTCCTGTGTTCCAGTTTCCATTGTTAAAATATGTGCATCTAAACAGTTACAATAGTGTATATACATTTCTGTTCTAATCCAGCAGGGTACACTGTGGATACATCTTTATGCTCAGTACTGTACAAATCCTGTTCAACACGCACTTCTGTACCAGCAGTTTGATATACACTTAACATACAGTTCTAATAAATTTGTAACACAAGCATATGAATCATACTGATATTCACAAATGGCATACAATTATTTACAAAATTCCAGATAACTGGGCTGGCAGTATTTGTCTGTTACAGCGGGTACTAAGGTAGACAAGAAAGCCTATTACTAGAAAGTCTTATATTGGTAAATGGAAGCAATTTTCTGGTCTTTGCCTAGCCAATAGCCAGAGGCCCATCAGGGATTTTGTACTATTGGTACTCAGATATTTGAATGTTACTTTTCTCTGGTGTCTCTTATTTCTCTATAAAGGTTTATCTTGGGGCCATTTCAGGACATGTAACCATGTATTCTTCTTTCTCTCTCTTCTGTGTTTGTTGTTACACAGTTTTTATCCTTAAGAGTAGTACGAGTTACAAGCCCTCATGGCGGGTGAACCCATTCTGATTTGCCTCAAGGAAAGGGTCTCTCGCCAAGAACAAATCCCTTATTCATGCCCAAAGTGGTTTCAGAGTTTACTTTGAATCAAGCCATCAGTCTCTCATTTTTTTTGACCAGGAACCTAAAAAAAAGGGAGAGAGAATTCTGCATACCCTGGATGTGCATAGGCAGCTCAGGTCCTATCTTGACAGAAAACTAAGCCTTTAAGAAAAGCAAGTCACAAAACAGAGATGCCCTTCATCTAAACAGACAATTTCATGGTGGTTGATCTCTACTAATTATTTGTTCCCGTTATTCCCACCATGGTTTATCCATTTTAGCAGATTCAAGGTACATTCCACTCAAGCTTTTTCTTTGATGGCTTACTGCAAAGGGGTGAACTGTAGAAACAACTACATGGTTTTCTATACATACCTTTACAAAACATTACAAACTGGATTCCTTTTCTAGGTCCAGGTCAAGCTTTGCTAAGACCATTCTCCAGGGTCTCCTGTATCCATATTCTTCCTTCTCTCAGGTTGGATAGGCTTTGGTAATCATCCCTTATAGTAAGGACTACTTGCTGCAGTAGAAATGCTGAACATAGTGCAGTTATGCAAGTTGCAGTTACCCATAACAGTAGATGTTCGAATTCCTCACTGCTACAGTAGTTGCATCCACCCTCTGTCCCCTACTCTATATTTAGTTGTATAAAGTAGGGTTGTGTATCTTGCTACTTTATATGTTTGTTGTTTTTTGATGTAGGATTATTAGCCTCTTCTCTTATTGTATGGACAAGAAAGTCCTGAAGAAAGCTTCAGTTTGACTGCTGTTTTCCCTCATTGGGATTAGCTAATCAGCAGTCCAAGTGAAGGAGTTGGGAAGAGACTGAAGTGTTTGAAGCTAGCTGGTTGCGTATACCTTAAGGGCTACTGCAGCATTGAGGAATTCAAACATTTGTACTTTGACTATTAATTTTATTTTCAGAACTGTACTGATTTCATTAAGCTGTGTGACTCGTATGTGAACTTTATACAAAGCATTAAGACACACAGTGCTGCCACTTATACTTGTTGTTTATTATGTACAGTTTTGTAGGTTAATATTTTGAAATATTATGTGCATAATTTGCATAGATTCTTCAGTATACTAAAAGAGCAGTATGCTACTCCTCTTTGAAACTCATCCTTGCAGATCTCTCTTAGTGGTGAACAATTCTTCAGTGATGTCTTAAATGATGTCTTAGATCGGTCTAATGCACTGACAGATATATAGTTTCTTGTTTGGATGTAAAACTAGTAATTTTTAGCAAATCAAATACTAATTTTTTCATAAATGCATCATATAAACAAATATTTCATAGTAACTCAAACATGTAGCCCATTGTCTTTTGAAGATCTTTCATATTTTACATTTTTTTGTGACTCTCATTATTTATTAGATATTGCAGTTTTTTTAAGTGCGTTTTCAGTAGATTATTTTGGAGGAAAAAAAATCTAAGGAAGCAAGTGGTTTTATGGCTTTGAAAGCCTGTGGAAGCAAAGTAATTCATTTGCCTCTTGGTGCTCATGACTGAGTTAGTTTTTTTGTGGTGAGGAATGTTGCCCAAAGTTTGCGAAACTTAGATGGAGGGTTTGGGAGGATAGTCATAGAAGAAATAGAGAAAGCAACAAAATCTGGGATAAGTATGTATTGTGAAAGAGGGTATGAGAGTGAAAGGATTGAAAATAATTAGAAATGGGAACATAGGTTCATAGGTTCATACTAGGCTATCTGCCCTAGGGCATTTATAAGTCTAGCCAGAGTGTGTTTGGCTTTCGCCACCTATTTTAAATTAATTTTGCTATGCCCTTTTTCGAGGTTAGTATACTGTGCCTCTGTCTAACTGTGACACAAAAGTGACACCCGGGGTAAACCTACGATCCCCCATCCACTCATCAAGATTCCTCTTGAAGAGAGTCAATGAGGGACTCTGCCTAACCTGGACTGGGATTTTATTCCAGAGTGAAGGGAGCCTCTGGGTTGTGAATCTGTCCCTCCAGCATGTCCTATTTATTTCAGTGCTGAGGTTCAAGTCTCTCGAGTGCATAGCTCAATGGGATTTGGATTTTCTGAGGTGCAGCATGTCCATTAATTCTGGATTGAGCATGGCTTTATACGTCAGGCACAGATCGCCTCTGAGCAGGCGGTATTCCACTGAGTAGAGCTGGAGTTTCTTTAACCGGGCATCATATAGCATCTGTTTGAGCCCTTTGATCCTCTTGGTGAGGTACTTTTGGGGTCTTTCCAGTTGCTGCAGGTGTCTGGTAAGGTACATCCCAAAAGGGGCATTGTACTCAATTATGGGCCTAATGAGGGATGAGTAAAGAGGCACAATGACCTCCCCTGATCTAGATGTGAATCCCTTCATGATTAGGTGGGCTATATAAAATGTTTTTCTAACCACTTTGGCCACGTGGTTGTCAAATGAGAAATTGCTATCAACTTGGGTCCCCAGGTCCCTAATTACTTCTTCCATACTTAATGGATTACCACCTATGTGGTAATTTGTGGGCACTTTGTTTTTGCCAAAGGGATGACTATACACTTTTGGCATTTAGCTTGAGGCCATGGCTCTGGCACCAGTTGTCTGTTTCTATGAGGCCCTTTTGGAGGATGCTTGTGTCGGCTGGAGAGTCGATTATGGCGCCCAGTTTGCAGTCATCTGCGAACCTGGTCAGCCACAGTCCTTCCGTGTTGGCCTGTACCTCCGAGAAATATATACCGAACAAGAGAGGTCCCAGGACTGAGCCTTGTGGGACGCCACTTGTAACTGGTTTGGAGTCTGACATGGCTCCAGAAATTCTAACCATGTGGGTTCTGTCCTTGAGCCAGTTTGCAACCCATCTAGTGACATAGGGGTTTATATTTAAGCTGGTGAGCTTATCTATAATGCCCGAGTGGGGTATTTTATCGAAGGCTTTTGCGAGGTCCAGGTAGGCTGTGTGGACCACATTCCCCTCGCCAGTGGCCTTGGTGACTGTTTGAAAGAAATCGACCAGGTTTAAGAGGCAGGATCTGCCCTTAACAAAGCCGAACTGGGTAGGATCCAGTGTCTGTAGGTCCCCAATATCTTTATTTATGAGGTCCATGATGATCCTTTCCATAGCTTTGCAGACCAAGCTAGTCAGGCTTATGGGGCGATAGTTTCCAGGATCCGTTGAGGCACCACCTTTGTGGAGAGGGACCACTGTTGCTGTACGCCACTCTTTGGGTACATATCCTGTGGTAAGGCTGAGATTGAACAGTAGTTTTATGTTTGGGTTTAGCTCTTCTTGGAGTTCATGTAGGACGCAGCCCGGGACACCCTCTGGTCCCATTGATGCTGTGTTTTTTGCTATGGAGAGGGCGGCTCTTACCTGAGCATCTGAGATGTCAGGGGGGGTGGCACTCTGCTGGGATAGATATTTGCCCTTTTGGTGGGGAGGGGGGGGGAGAAGTTTGCGCTGAACCTGTCAGCTAGGATGTTGGCAATGTCTGTGGGTTTGGTGTATTTTATTGTCATTTTGGACTAATTCTGAGCATATCTGGGAATTCCCACCCATGTTTCTAACATAACTAAAGAAAGCCTTGTGATTATCCTTAGTGTTCTGAGCAATTTTTCTCTCGAAGCTGGCCTTAGACGATTTTATGAGTGCCCGTAGTTTTTTGCTAACACTGATCAGAGATGCCTTCCCTTTTTGGGATTTTGCTCTATCATGTAGTAGCTTCATCCTTCTGTTGTATAGTTTGTTTATGGCTGGGGTCCACCAGACAGGACGCGTCTGCCTTTAGAAGATTGGGTCTTGGTTTTATTTGGGATTGCATGATCCATGCATTCCTGAAGGTGTTCATAGAATGCGTTTATAAAGGATTCTGCGGTCTGGGCCGTATTTTCCACAGGCCCGGGGGCTTTGAAGGATTCCACCTCTGTTTTGAGGAGTGTGAAATTTGCTTTAGAGAAGTTTTTCACTGTGGTTTTCTGGGCAGGGGGTGGCGTCGGGATGTGAATATCCAGTGAGATTAGTTTATGGTCTGATCTTACCAGTGATACACTTCTGGTCTGGAGCATAGAGTCCCCATGTTGGTGATGATCAGGTCCAGTATGTTTTCCCCTCTTGTGGGAGTGGTAACAAGGTGTTCCATAGCATTTGAGTTGAGCATGTTCAGTGAGAAGCAGCAGCAAGCATTTAGGATTGTGTTGAGAGAGTGAGATGAAAAGGAATCGAGATGTGTACAGCAGATGTAAAAAAGATAGGGCAATATGTGTCTTTCAAGCAGTGAGGGGAACATTTTGGGTTGTGAACAGGGGCTTTATTAATGTAGAGGGTAAGATTGCTGAGGCTCTGTAACGTTGGGGAAAACTTCACAAATGCCCCATATGCCAGGTCCTCATTATTTGGACCATAAGTGAAGGATATGATTCAAGGGTAAGTGAGAATGAAAGATGTCAGTGGCAGTGGGCGTCAAATGTTCTACTTCTTAAATGACCTGTTTAGAGAAAATCAGAAGAGTGTGAAGAATTTGTGATTCCGAAAGGCCCATCAGTCTTCTTTTGAGCAGTGATCCAGTAAACATTTTTGATGATAGTAGAACCTCCTGAGTGGATGTTACCCTAGAGACAGAAGGGTTTTGCAAAACTAGGGATTTTGTAGTCTCTCCATTCTGAGGTTGCCTCAGAATCTCTGATTCCCAATTGTCCATCTGCTGGAGACAATTGGAGGTTGAGCATCTCTCCATCTCCTTAAGTGGCATGCCATCATTCTGGACAGATGGATCATGAGAATAGTATCCACAGGTTATTAATCTATTTACCTCCTGTCTTCAGGCTATCTTTCATTCAGGTTCCAGACTTCTTTTCTTGGCAGATGATGAAATGGTCAGTGTAGATGTGGAAAACCTGATATATAGAAGACCCGTCTAAGAAGCCCACCATACTAGAGAGGACCGGGAATTTATTTATGATTCTTTTTATTATTATTATTATTATTAAGCAGCCTAATCTTAAGAGATTCTGAAAACCAAGCTCCAGATGGCCATTGTGCAGTCCTTCCAGCTGTTCCTTCAGGAAGGTGGCTGGATGTGCCGTTTGAGTCTGTAGGATACTGGCCTGCACTTAAAAATGATTACCAAAATGTCAAGGGAGTTATTGCGTTTTAGGGTATGAGCCAGTTAATGCTACTTCAGGGCCCTCCCATTTGGTCTGATTGTGTCCCCAAAGAATTCACCAGGTATATGGCAACAGTAGCAGCTCAACTAAAACTGCAGGTATTTTCAGACATGGATGACTGGTGTCTAGCCACTCCCAGAAGATAATCTCTTACTCAAGCAGGGGAGCACTTACTACAGCTGTTCATGTCCTTTGGGATTATGGTGAACAGACCCAAAGTCCCATTTAGAGCCATCACAGGCAAAAGTTTTTCAGTGACCAGAAACTTTGTCTCAGTCCAGAGAGAATTCAGCCCTAACAGGCAGCAGTTTAACTCCTCTTATCTCACACCATGTCAGTGGCAGCCTTGGCTGTGAAGGTGTTGGGTGTCATGGTTGCAACTGCACACTTGACTCCCTTTGCAAGAGTTAAAAAGACTGTTGCAATGGATGTTAAGGGTTCTGCTGTCCCGGATATCAAATCCCCTTTCATAAACTTTTCCAGAGAATGTCACATTTGCCTCCTCTGGTGGCTACAATGGAACATTATAACAGACTGCTGTTCTTTTCCCTTTCTTTCCTATTTGGCATTTGCCATGGATGAGTTGACCTTGGGGTGAGGTGAAAGAGAGGAACATTGCTTGAGAAAGATGGTCCAAAGGACATGGATTTAACAAGAGGCCATTGTACACATAAATATCCTAGAAATGTGGGTGGCGCTCTCTGCAGGCTGTACAGAGGACTTCCTTCTCTAGGGTGCAATTGCTACCACTCCAGCTATGCCAATAGTATGGTATATAAACTGGGGGGGGGGGGATATGTTTTATCCTCAGACTGGAGACCACAGGACTGTGGGAATGGGCAGTGAGCTTTTATTTCTTTCTAGTAATAATGCATATCTTGAGGCAGACTTTGTCTGTAGTGGACAGTCTCTGAAGTGATCTGCTGATGCCTTATGGGTGGTTTCTCAGTTTGACAATGGCTGAAAGGACTTTCCACTGTTAGGCAGAGCTTTGCTGCGACTTGTTTGCATCTTCGATCAACTCCATTTGTAGCAGCTTCTTTTTCCTAATGCCTCCATAGGGATAGGTCCCACAGGATGCTGTAGTCCACCAGTGCCCCCAGGACTACTGTGTGCAGTGTGAGTCAGGCCAAAGTTATTCTCGGAGCTCCAGTCTGGCTTTGTCAAGTATGTTTTCCCCTGCTGTAGACTTGTCTGGGTTTTTTTTTTTTTTTAAATGATCTGGGTGATTTGTCTGGAAGAGTTGTGTTACATCCGTTCATCATGCTTTATCTGGATCTACACTCCTTGAGATTATTCACATAGTTTCTAGAGTTCCATTAATAATGGCAGGAGCCCAGCATACGCATCTTTGGTTGTCAAAATCCTGAATGCAGCCCAGAAGCCTACTGCTAGAAAAATTTTAGAAGGGGAAATGGACAAAATGTTCTGTCTGGGCAGTTCAGCAGGAGGCATTTCCCTTTGCTGCCCTGTTCTTGCCTTTCTACAATTTTTTTTCTTGTGTCTTCAGTAACACTTCTTCTAGCTACTCAACCTTGAAGGCCCACCTAGCATTTTTCTCCATTTTCCTTCAGGGGCTTAGCTGTTCCTGTCTAGCATCTTTGACATCTATAAGGCTTTTATTCTAGGAGCATTTTTATTGAGATCACTCTTCATTGACCCTGTTACTTCTTGGGATCTATATGTTGGACAAATTAACACTCCTGCCCATTGAACCAGCAGCCAGGGTGGGTCTAAAGTTCCTCCTTGGAAAACATTGCATGTTATGTAGTCCAGTCTCGCCTACATTCTTACTCGTGGGTTCGGAGCCGAATATCGGCTCTGACTTGGCCAACTTTTATTTTCTAGCACAAAGTCTCTTATTGGCTGGGCTAAACAGGTATCCCATGTTGCACTGCCGTGGACAGACATGGTTGGAGCTGACGTCGGCACCGATAAACCCTTGAGGGGTTTCTTCTTGCAAATTAATTGCTCCTAGGCAATACACACGTACGGAATGTCCATCCGTAATGGACGTCTTATAGTTACATTTGGAGCATTTCTTAAAACCCGAAGGTTTATGTTCCTTTTGATCCTTAGACATCTCAACTAGATTTCTAAACACCAAGACCAAAGAGATGACCTAACCGGAAAAACAGCAAAGGCGGGAAACTATCACTACGCACAAACCCCAAAGAACCTGTAAGTAAAACGGTTCTTTGAAAACCTTACAACACACAACTCAACCAGGGGAAAAAACTACAGACTACAATCAGGACGCCAATAAGAGCAAAGAAAAAACACTACACTAAAAGGAGGACTAGGTCCTCTACGGGCCTAGCCTACCGGAACAGTTAGGGATACCAACTCACTCATAGACAATACTTCAACAATACTTAAATAATAAACAAGAAGAAATAGCTATAAAATAGCTTTTGTTTGAATAGCAACAATTTTCTGAAGAGAAAATAGAAAATTAGAGGTACTTAGCTAGAGACAAGCGAGACCACATCCTAGCTACACGAGCGGCAAATGAGATCTGGGGCTATGGAGCAGTGCAACATGGGATACCTGTTTAGCCCAGCCAATAAGAGACTTCATGCTAGAAAGTAAAAGTTGGCTGAGTCGGAGCCGATATTCGGCTCCGAACCGGTGAGTAAGAATGTGAGGCGAGATGGACTACATACATTGAACGTTATGGTGAGTACATAACTTCTTGTTTTAGTGAGTCACCTTAGCTTGAATGGTTTCTGAACAAGCTCTGCCTTGCTCTTTATACCTAATTTCTGTCAAAAACTAGGTCTGCTTTTGAATTAATATAGCTTTTTATGCCAAAGGTAGTATCAAATTTGAACCTAAATCACTCTCAGTCTTCTGATTTTTGTTTCAGTTTTCCTACAAACACAAGTCCAGGCTGCATTGTCTGGATATACACAAGAGAACTAAGATTTTATCTTCAAAAGAAGGATAACCAGCTTTTTTCTCATTTGCCCTAGCCAGTTTAGGCCAAAATGTGTCCAGATCCCTCTGTCCCATTTCTGTTGCGTTTCCAATAAACAGTAAGGCTTTCCCAGGCAAACTAAAAGCTCAGTCCAGTAAGGACCATCACAACTTCAGTGTTTTATGGATAACATCCGTGCTGCTGCAGTATGGGCTTCAGTACACACTTTTTTGCAAGATGCTTAAAGCTGGTTGTGATCTCTAAATCTAGGTCTGCCGTTGGAGCTACCATATTTTTTCATGAATCCACCCAGGAAGAGTAGCTAGGTATTTTTTCCCAGCTTTTAAATGGCTAGACTGGCACATGCATGTTATAAAAGTTACATGTTTAGCAGGAGGTGTTCATGATCCATGTCTTCTCATCTTGCATGTCCTTATTCTTAGTACAGCCATTTAGAGAGACCCAGATTGCTCCTGAGGCCTTTTAGAGGCATTTGCAGTCTGGCAACCTCTGTAAGTATGTAAAAATACATACAGGACTGTAGCCTTTAAAGCAAACTCACTTGAGAGAGAAGGGAAAGTGTGGTGCTTTATGGGGGCAAGGAGAAGTTTGAGTTTGGGAAATCCCTTCAGATGTTAATCATTAATGTTATGATTAAATATATAACTTTTGTACACATCTGTTTCCATACACAAGTGTTTTTACAAGCTTTTTACTTAAGGGTTATTGGATTTTGTGTGTGTTTGTGTGTATAGTTGTGTGTGTAGATGCATTTATGTGGGGGCTTGTATGATGCATGAAATGACTTGTACTCTAGGTTCAATGAGTAAGTCTTATGAAAGAGTTTTCTGATGATTGGCTAACCTTACAGTAGATATTTCATGCATCACACAAACCATATTTTTGTGTTCTGTGTTAATTGCCAAAGTTTCAGCTGAAGAGGGCATTATGTAGCCTGCATAATTTGTAAACTGCATCTCTCTTGAGTGGTTTACTACTCCAGTTCTTAGGTAATTTTTAAATGTATTGTAGTGTCTGTTATTTTTTTTGCATTTTTAGTAGCATAGCATCAGTGGTGTTTAAGGTATTTTATTTCTGTGGTTAGTTATATTTTTAGTTTACTTGAGTTTTTGTAAAATGTCATTTTTTCAGTTAACTTGTTGCAGTTAAGTGCTTGCTATTTTATTTTAATGTTTTTTCATTGTACCGTGAATTCTGTTTCTGTGTGGCTTATTTAGGTGGGCAGTGGTGTTTTCTGGAGTGTGTGGTTTGTAAAGTCGTCACCCCCCCCCCCCCTTTTTATACAGAAGTTCCCTTTTTATAATGAAGTAAATGGGATATGTGGTTCATGGCTTTACTTTTTTCTCTTTGTGAAAATGTACTTTTTTTTTCATTTTGGGTTATGTGTGTGTTATGCATGTGCTATGTGTGAACTCTTGCATTAGTTTCAAGAGACCACATGAATGTGGTGGGTCTAAGGGACTGTAATAGAGGTGGTGATAGGTTAAGGAAGTAGATAAACTGTTAATGACATAACAAGAATGGAGTTAATGAAGCAAGGGTGAAGATTAAAAAATAAATACTAAGTATGCTAAAAAACTACCAAATATGCCATATAAATGCTATTGCATCATTTGTTTAGGATCTACTGTTCTGTTAAATGTATCACTTTGGCATTTTGTTATACATTTTACGTCCCAGCATTTGAGTAATCTATTTCTTCTTATGTACAGTTGTTTCATGTATTTTTTTTACAAGATAAAGGATTTTATTTTGTGGTATTATTTACCATAATTCTGTCCTTTTTGTCATTATTGATTTATTTTGCCTACTGCTACTGTTGCAGTTGATGTAATCAGTGTTAATAGTTTATTGCCATTCTGTAGTCCTAGTTAATTGCATGTTTTCAAGCTGTACGCCTTTCTGTCATTTTACTTAAGTAGGCCTCTAAGAACTGAAGTGAGCATGCACCAATGAAGGATATGAAAAATAATAATCTGCACACCTGCTTAAGTACACACTTGTGTGAGGCTGCATTGATCATTGTTTGGAAGGAAATAATTTTATTTATCCTTTGTTGACTAGGTTAGTCTCACTAGGCTAGTGGCCTCTATGCAGGGGAGACTAGAGGAGGTGAAAAAATATGGCCAAGGCATCGGGAAACTTCCAGTAGCACAGCATACTTGCCTGTGGTGCCGAAGGCTGTGGGTTCTATTCCCTCACCAGGTAGAATGATTACTGACACTGCAGTGTAGCACAAAGGAGGTGATGCACTTCTGGCTCTGCTGTCCTTTAGATGAGGCATTAAAACTGAGGCCCCATCTGCTTGAGTTGGAATTAGCTCACTTGGATGTAAAAGATCGCACAACATCTATCGAAAAGAGTAAGGGAAGTTCCCTAATTCCCTGGCTAGATTTCCTCTAGTAGTACGAATACCATCTTGGGTCTACCCTGAAAAGAAGCTAATAGCCTAGTGGGACGAACTCGGTCAACAAAAAGATAAGTAAATAAATAAAATTCCCCTACTTTTTGATAGGTGCTGTGAGATCTTTAACATCTACCAGAGTCTACCACCAACTCAAGCATGTGGGACCCAAGTTTACTGTCTCATCTGAAGGAGAACACGCCCTAATGCTGCAGCGCATTTTCCACTTCATTACACCTGAAGTTGGACTAGTACCCAAAGTCTTCTGGTATTTCAGCATCAAAGGTGTGTGTGCTACTTGTACCACTGACATGGCTTATTGTGGATATTCAGGCCAGAAGAATGCAGCTAAGTTAAGATATAATGCAGTTATTAAGCTTAACTGTTGTTAATCCAGTCGAAGGTTTGCTGCTGCCGTAAGTATACTTGCCCTTAGCTGTTCTAAGAATAAATTACACGATGATAGTTTAATTTTGTCAAATGATTTTAGAAACTATTTTAGAATCTAAGGAAGTTTCTGTCCATTTGTTTTAATAGGCAGTCATTTGGTGTAAATTGTGTGTCCTAATACTTGTTTATACTTCATTATTAAGAAAAAATATTTTAAATTGATGCAGTTCAGAGTGAACTGCTGCCCCTTACAGGCTTTATTTTCATTACCATGTAGATTTAAATTGTCTGGCAAGGCTGATGAAGTAGAAGTTAAACTGATTTAAAAATTCAAAAACATTTCAAGCATTATTTCTCCTTTTTGTTTTATAGAGTGCAAGTTGCTTATTTTATTTGTTTGTTTATTGTTTTGTTCCCAGAGATTTAAAAGCCTTCTCATTCAGGAGTTGAGCAAAGTTTTTCCAGAAGACATGGCTAAGTACAAAGCAGTGCGAGAAGACGACCACCCACCTTCATAGCACAACTTCTTTTACAACCTTGTGCTAAAACGAATTGCATACAATTTGTCATGGCTGATTTTGTGTTCATCATAAAGTGAAAATTTTGACCGCAAGTGCATCTGTCCTGTGAGAAATGTAGCAAAATGTGATTCTCTTTGCAAAGGGCATTATTTTTTTTTAATGGTTGTGTTCTAGAATGGTCTGCATACCCTGTGGTAGGTGACAAGGAATGTGCCTTGAAAGCAGTTTGAACTGTAATAGGTTTTGGATAAAAGCAGTATCACTTTTTTTTTTGAAAGACATGGTTGCATTTTATTTTTTGTACTTTGTAACAGATAATGGAGCAAAGGGTGTATTAAGATACTCGTATCCATTAAGACTTAAGTTATGGTGAAGTTCATTGGTTTCATGTGAAACTGAAATAAGATTTTTTTAATTGATTGAATAATGACTGCAACCCTTGCTTGCTGCTTAAGTGTAGAGTTTTTTCTAATAAACTTTTGTTAAGTTGTTTTACATTTATAAAGTTGGTTTAGAACTTGTCACTTTATTGTGCAGACTAAAAGTATGACTGTTAGGGAAAGGAGCGTGTGCATGCCAGATCTCTGAAAAGAACCAGAATTACTGTAAGTATATCCACAAGTAACATTAAGAGCTTGGTTGTTCTCTTTTACTTGCATTACTAAGAATTGAAGATTTTGGAGTGACCGTTCCTCTCAAGAACGGTCTTTTATGGCCCTCAGTGCAGTACTAGTTTTTTTTTTTTTTTGTTCCGTATTTTCTTTCCTGATTTCTGTAGTACCTTTGGGAGCAGTTGTTGAGTGAGATAATTGAAAAATAATGCATTGCTGTATAACTGTAGATCTCTGGTTTTGAAAAGTGGGATTCATTGTTTTAATTAATTTGTGAAGGGGCAGGGAGTAGGATACTGTATCTGTTAGTATGAGTAACAGGTAATTTTTATAAAATACGGATGCATACATCTACTGGAACTCAAGTAAAGAGTATCTGCTTCTTAAACAAGCCTTTAAAATAACTGTATGTATATGTGATGGAAAAGCATCAGTTAGGTGTGTCGTAATTACATTGGATTGACCTTTTGATAGTGACATTTTTTCATCATTTTGATAGTAAAAATTTGAGTTTACTGAAGTTAATGGGGAACAGATTTCACGTGTTTTAACATCACTTAATCCCAAACAGCAATTCAGCAGTCACTACTGGGGCATGTTTATAATTAGAGACATTTTAGACTATACCTCTAAATGGATAGTGTTCTTAAGACACTGGGTTCTACATTTGGATAGTGCAGACCAGGTATTCTTAAGATTTTGGGTTCAGCGACTGGGTAGTGCAGAGACAGATGTATGCAGAGGAGACAGCAGCACATGCTGTATAGTTTTAGCTGGTTAATTGTTTATCTACTTTAGTAAGGTTGAGCCTCCTGGAAGTGAAAGAAAAGGGGGCAGTGAAGACCAAAATTCAGTTAGCTACACATTACTACAAATGGGAAATGTAATGTGTCTTGCTGTCATATTTCTAAATCTCGAAGGGTAAGAAATCTGGACAAAGTAAAAAATAATGGGGAACAAAGGTCCAAAATCCCGGACAGATTTTAAATATTGCTCTTATAAACTTGGAATGTGGCTAGAATAACAGGTTTCGCATTAGCATGTATGCGTGAAGGGCTGTGAAGTCTAAAACTCAAATGTATGTCATTATTTAGTGACTTTTAGTACCTGATGATTTGGCAGAAAACCACAGTTTTTTTTTTTTCTGGAGGGTATATCAACAATAATGAGACAAAAATTTGGACATTCTTAGGCTACCTCTTAACTATCAAACTTTTCTATCATGGATATTGCCCTGTTATTCCTCTTTTACATAGTAGAGAATCTTTCAGTCACAAGATGGATATTTTCTCTGTCTTACAGTTGACTGCCATCATGATGTCAGGGATTAGATAGAGAAGTAAATGCACTTTGCATGAAAAAGGTCGTGTTTGTGATCCTCTAACATAATTTATTTATTTTTTTCTATTTGAATTAAGCCAGCTGAAAGTTTTGAGATATAAAATTACTTCTTATTCTGTTTGTGCATTGAGTATTGCATACGCTCATATTTTTCCAAATGAGGCAGTTTATAGACGATAGCAATGACTAAGATATGTCCCCTGTGAAAAACATGTCACTCTTTTGTTCAAACAACTCTTCGTTTCATCATAAATGCTTACATTTTGTGAATGTGTTGTGTGATGAAGCATGTAAAGATCCTTGTCTTTTTTGTA
The DNA here is from genome assembly GCF_019279795.1 of Protopterus annectens. Taxonomy (NCBI): domain Eukaryota; kingdom Metazoa; phylum Chordata; order Ceratodontiformes; family Protopteridae; genus Protopterus; species Protopterus annectens. Next base: position 1,189,502,236 of record NC_056731.1, on the reverse strand, counting down.
TTTTTTTCCTCTTGGGCACTAAAGTTGAGAATAGTAACCAAGGTTAAGAGGCTGAAGCTCATACAGAGGTAGCAGAACACAGGATCTGGGATGGGAGTGGGGTTCATCTCTGCTAATCAGATGGTCTGAAATTGCAGGCTTTCGGTCAGCTTGGTGTCTAAAACTTTCCCATACCACAGCTCTGCCTCCTTACCCACAGTTGCCTGCAGTCTAGCTTCCTTTCCATATCTGTTTTGCTGCTCTTCATGCTTGCATCAGTGAGAAATGGCTCCAAGTAAAATTTCTTCAAGAAAATTTGTAGTTTCTCTTACTTTCATCATACATATTTTTACTTGCGAGATTTCCTTTAGCTTTATATTTCAGGTTAGACCAATTGTTTATTAAGCCTTTTTATGTTTTTATTTTTTAGATTTTTTGATGTTACATGTACCAACTTTAATGATATGGTTTTTGTATCTTTGCTGTGATTTTACTTTTGGTTCAGTTTGTTTAAATAGAAAATTACTGTTTATTGAATTTCTAATATATCAGTGTTTTCAGGTAACCTGCTCTGTATTACTGTACAAAAAATATACTTTCTGTTAAGTATTGCTCTCTTCCTTCATAGCTGTTTTTAACAAATGACTTTATTATTCAAATTATTGTGCTTTTGTCAGTGTTAGGTGAGTGTAGTGGATGTTCTTCGTCTCACATTGCTGCAGTCATAACCTGTGGGTAGTCCGCTGTCCTCGGTCGGCCCGAATACCAAAGAGCTAGGCTGGCGTCGGTCATTGTCGCCCAGAGCTGACGTCAGTACGTAGTAGTACTTAAGTGCATGACCGACGCCATATCCTCAGTCTTTCTTGCCGCGTGGTCCGAAGCAGAAGCAGCGTTTGCAAGTGCCGTTCGGCGTTCTGAAATTTTCATTTATCGAGTTTCAGACCTTAGACCAAGTTGGGCTAAGTACCCCGTTGGGGAAATTTTTGTCTTTTCTTGCCTCAGTTATCCGGATGTCAGAAAAAGTTAATAATTGCATTTCTTGTGGGAAACAGATACCTCATAGGGATTATTATTCCTTCTGTATTCCTTGCTTGGGGCCTGAACACAACGTGGTCGGGTGTCGCTTTTGTTCTAGATTTAATAAGCGCACCATTAAACGAAGATTAGACTGTGCCAGGCTTGTTTTCGGTAAACGGTGTAACTATAACATGCCGTCGGATCCTCCGCCCGCTATCGCTAAAAAGCGTAAAGATAAATCTTTAAGGTCTAAACCGGATGAGTCGTCCGTTGCGGACGCCGGTTCTACGGAGCCTCCGGTTGAATCTGTGGATCCTGCCGAGGGTTCGGCTGAATCCCAGGGGGAACCTTTACTTTTGTAGGAGTTGGCCTCTCAGGAAGCAGGCCCGGCTGAGGGTGCTTCTCAGGTATCTGTAGTTCCATCTTTACAAAAGGTGATTAGGCCTTCTACTTCAGTGGCTAAAGGCCAAACCTTGTCTTTTTGGCCCTGGTCATAGTTCTAGCTCTCCAGCCCCTGTTCCTAAAAAGCATATGTTGAAAATGGCAGAGGACTTGATTACTTTGATCAGGGGTTCTATGCCCCCCCCCCAGAGAAGAGGCCTAGGGTGGAGGCAGATTTAGAGGGAATGGATCATTCTTCAGACTACTCTGATTCCTCAGCTGAAGAAATTCAGGATTTCCCTTCCTGTTCAGATTCGGATGCAGAGGACTCCTGTCCTTCTGCTTCTCCACCAGAGGATTTTTCTTTTTCTGAGACTTTACATTCCATGAGGGAACATTTCAAGTGGGAAGGTCAGGATTTTTCAGATTCTCGGAAAAGGCTTAGGGAATTTTTGTTTCTGCCACAGCATAGGCCCTTGGCTATTCCTCCTGTCTTAGATGTTGTTCAGGATGTTTTTTCTGAATCTTCCCTTAATCCTGATTCTTTGCCTCCTGCCCCTGTTAAGCCAGACAGATATTACAGAGTTCCAGAAGCACATAAGTATTTTTACAGGAGTCCTAGAGCTGATCCAGAAACTATTATTCAAGGTCCGAAGGGTGTTAGGGCTTCTGTGGCTAAGAATCCAGTTCCTTTGGATAAAGATTCTAGAGCGTTAGATAGGTGGGGGAAAAAAGTGTACACCTCCTCTACGTTAGCTATGAGGGCTTTGAATTGCCAATTTCATATGCTGAAGTATCAGAACTTTTTGTTAGGCCAATTGAAATCTAAGGTGGATGCTTTATCTGAGGGTATAGAGTGTAAGGAGCTACAGGAGTTGGTTCATGCATCAGATCAAGTTGGCAAACATTCTTTGCAGTGTGGTTTCGATGCTCTTCAGGCTTCATCCAGGGTGGCTGCTACAGGTTCAGTTATTCGTAGACATGCCTGGCTTAAGGATCAAAATTTGTCAGAGCATGTTAAGGCTCGGATTTTGGATGCTCCTCTTCAATCTGAAGTACTTTTTGGTCCTCCTGTGGAATCAGTTTTGAAAAAGATGGAAGATAAGGCTAAGTCTATGCAGACGGTCAAGGATTTTATGCAGGTGCAGCCCCCTAAGTTTAGTAGGAATTGGCCTGCTAGAGGATGGTCTTATCCTTCTTCGGATTATCAGTCTAAGGGCAGGTCTAGACGTGGTAGAGGCAGGGCTCACGCTCAGGGTTCTTTCAGACCTAGGACTTGGAGTTCTCCTGCACAGTCTTCTGGTGAGGGCAGGGGTCAGCCCTTTCGTAAACAGACCCAATGACCTGTATCTTCAGCTGCCAGACCCTTCTTTACTGGCAGCTCCTCTAGGAGGAAAGCTGGGACTTTTCAAACAAAACTGGCATTTGGTCACCCGGGACAAATGGGTGTTGGATATAATAAATCAAGGTTACAAGTTTTATTTTCACACTTTTCCTCCTTTCAAAGGCATGCCGGATGTGCCTCCTCAGCAAAGGCTGGAGGCTCAGGAGCAAATATCTCTGCTTTTGCAGATGGGGGCAATTCAGGTGGTCCCTCCGTCAGAAGTAGGCCTAGGATTTTATTCCTGTCTATTCCTAGTGCCAAAGAAAGGAAGCACTTGGAGACCAATTCTGGATTTGTCCATTCTCAATACCTACCTAGACATTCCAAAGTTCAAGATGTTAACATTACAACAACTTCTGCCTATGCTAGGCAAATATCACTGGATGGTAACCCTGGATCTCAAAGAGGCCTATCTTCACATCCCTATCAGGCCCAGCTGCAGGAGATTCCTGAGATTTCGGGCTGGTACTTCTCATTATCAGTTCTCTGCATTGCCCTTTGGTTTATCTACTGCGCCCAGGGTATTCACAAAAGTTCTGGCTCCTGTAATTGCTTTCTTCAGACAGAGAGGAATACAAATTTATCCTTATCTGGACGATTGCCTGATTCTTTCTCAAGACAAAGACAAGTTACTACAACATCTCCAGTATGTAATGGCAGTTTTAAGGTGCCTAGGGTATTCTGTGAACGAAATAAAGTCCAGTCTAGTGCCCTCTCAGGACATGTGCTTTCTGGGTGTGAGACTGAATACAGCTTCTCAGATGGCATTTCTGACCCCAGACAAACAAAGAACTCTTCATCTATACTTCCAGCAGTTATCAGTAATGTCCAGGCTGACTGCAAGGACAGTCCTTCAAGCCTTGGGGTTCATGGCATCTTGCATTCTAGTACTTCCCAATGCCAAACTGCATATGAGGAAGCTACAATGGTATCTCAAAAGTGTGTGGACTCAACACTGCCACGGTTTGGACACTGTCATTCGGATTATACCTTGCATCCAGAAGGAATTCTTGTGGTGGGCTCAGGAATGTCACCTAAACAGGGGACTCTCTGTGACCCGACCAGAGGCGAGCCAGATCCTAACGACGGATGCCTCTGACTTGGCTTGGGGAGCACACTTCAATGGAAAATGGATACAAGACATGTGGCCTCCCAAACTACTACATTTGCACATCAACATGAAAGAGATGTTAGCAGTCCAATTTGCCTTGATGGCCTTCAAGGACCTACTTCAGCCGGGACAGGTGTTGATTCAAACAGACAACACAACAGTCATGTGGTACATCAACAAGCAGGGGGGAACCCATTCCTACCCTCTTTGCAGACAAGCAATGATATTGTGGGAGACTGCTCTGAGTTTGCACATCAGTCTTCAAGCACGGTTTCTGCCAGGAGCACAGAACTCCCTAGCAGATGTATTGAGCAGACAAATTGTGGATCCCCACGAGTGGAAATTGGACCCTCAGGTATTCAAACAGTTGACCGTGGCTTGGGGAGCTCCAGACATAGATTTGTTCGCCTCTCCACTGAATTTCCAACTGCCAAAATTTTGCACAAAGATGTTCCACCCAAATGCTTGGAAAGTGGATGCTCTATCTTTCAGTTGGAACAACCTTCACGTCTATGCTTTCCCCCCTCTGCCTCTTCTTCCCAAGGTACTCTTGAAAGTCAGGCGGGACAAGCCTTGCATGATTCTAATAGCACCAGATTGGCCACGTCAGCATTGGTATCCTCTGCTGAGGAGTTTAATTCAGGAGCCTCCTTGGCCTTTGCCATAGATACCTCATTTGTTATCCCAGTCAAACAATCATTTTCTCAATGTCAGGGTGCAGTCCCTGCATCTAACAGCCTGGCGTATTCTGTATTAGAGCCGGTGGGGTCTCAGCTTCCTCAACAGGTTTTAGATGTCATTTTGGAAGCCAGGCGGCCTAGTACTCAAAAAGTTTATGCTGATAAATGGAGGAGATTTTTTCTTTGGAGCACAGCAAAGGGCTTTGATGTTTCAGTACCTAATTTGAGTTTTGCACTACAGTATCTTACTGAATTACTGGACAAGGGTTTGTCATTCTCTTCTGTGAAGGTTCATGCTGCAGCCATTTCTGCTCACTATGATTGTGACCCTCCTTTATTTTCTCACCCTTTGTTCAAACAATTTCTTAGAGGGGCAAAAAATATAAGACCCCCACGTAGAGCTCCTACTCCTTCCTGGGATCTCAATTTTGTGTTGGAGAAGCTTACTTTACCTCCTTTTGAACCTGCAGCTACGTCTGAGTTGAAGTTTTTGTCTTGGAAGACTGCTTTTTTGTTGGCCATTACTTCTGCTAGGAGGGTATCTGAATTGCAGGCACTCATGGCAGTTGAACCCTTTCTGATATTCCATAAGGATAGAGTTTATTTGCGTACTAACCCTACTTTTATGCCTAAAGTGATTTCTAATGTGGCCTTGAACCAGTCTATTCATTTGCCTACTTTTTATGCTGATTCCCAAAATAAGGGGGAAAAAGTCTTGCATTCTTTGGATATCCACAGGCAGCTACGTTATTATTTGAGCAGAACTAAAGAGTTCAGACAGACTCAACAGTTATTTGTTTCCTTTGTTTTGGGTTCACAAGGGAAAGCTGTTTCAAAGCAGACTATTTCTAAGTGGATTGGTGAATGTATTGCTTTTTGTTATTCTCATCATGGGAAGAATGTTCCTGCTGGGATCAGACCTCATTCTACTAGGGCTACTGCCACATCTACTGCTTTTTGAGGGGTAGCTACTAAGGATATTTTGGAGGCAGCTACTTGGAGTTCAGTACACACTTTTACTAAGCATTACCATCTCCCTCTTTATTCCAAGTCCAGGGCTGGGTTTGCCACTGCAGTTTTACAGGGCATGTTAGCAGCTCCTAATGCTATTTAGTTTGCCAGCGTCCCTTTTCCTTTGCTTTGGGATTCTACCCACAGGTTATGACTGCAGCAATGTGAGACGAAGAACATAGTACAGTTTTGTACCTACCATAAATGTAGATGTTCGAGGATCTACATTGCTGCAGTCCAATTATCCCTCCCTCCTTCCCCTCTATAGTTTGTGGTTGCTGTGTTTCTTTTTGGGATACTCTTTATTTCCACACTGGGGGTTGTTGGGCGTTTACTATTTTGGCTCTGGCCTTTCATTTTTAGGCCTTCTGACATCTGGGGCAAGAAAGACTGAGGATATGGCATCGGTCATGCGCTTAAGTACTACTACGTACTGACGTCAGCTCTGGGCGACAATGACCGACGCCAGCCTAGCTCTTTGGTATTCGGGCCGACCGAGGACAGCGGACCACCCACAGGTTATGACTGCAGCAATGTAGATCCTCGAACATCTACATTTATGGTAGGTACAAAACTGTACTTTATTGATTTTTGATTATTTCAGTAATGGGCAGCAGAAATTTAAAAAGTTTTCCAAGTGTTGGCACCCCCCCCCGAAAGACAGGGACATCTTACCGCTTTTTTGTGTTAGAGACGAGCATTTGAAAGTAAAATGTGAAATTTATGATCCCTTTGACACTGAGGCTCTCAGTAGCTGAAAGAATTAAGTTATTCTTAAAAGCATTTATTAGAAGTGTTTGGGGGCACCCCTTGGAAAGGACTTCCTCTTCAGTGTTGCCTGTGACTTCCTGTAGTTCTACATAGATTTAACACTTGAGATAAAAGCAGAGAAAGAAAACAATCCCAGGGAGGGAGGAAGGACAGAGCAGCATCTTTTGGATTTACTGGTATTAATTGTGTTTGTTTAGATGATATACAGTTAGGTATTCTTGACTAAAATGCCTGAAGCTGTGAGAGGTTGCAGTCTCAAAACAGTGACACTCCTGAGGTCACAAAAATGAGAAGTTTTTTTTTTTTTTTTTTGCAGGGGGTAAGCCACCCTGGCCCTTAAACCCCCAATTTTGAAATGTACCTGCTCTGACATCGCACAAACTCAGAGAAGAGGTGCACCTTTTCTCCAAGTTTACAATGCAGTCAGTGCATGAATTATGCAGCCTTGATTTGGAAAAATGATCAGGAAGAAAGAGTGCTCTTGAACAAGTTAAAAATAATTTTTTGAGAATAATGACCCCAGGTAAAGGTAGTAGAACTGTTTTTATGGATAGATGTGTGTTTGTGCTTCTGTGTCATCAGTAAACACTTTTTCTGAGCTGGGTTTGGAATTTCCCTATGAGTGCCTACATTTTCTTCTGTTTGTGGTTTTGGTTTTGGTTTGGCACTTCTGGTTGATTCGTGGTGATAGATTCATAGTGGCCATTAGCCTAATGTACACCTAAGGTCCTTATAAGCCTGACCATGCAACCCAAATGTGACACACATTTATTTAGGTGATTATTTACTAACTGCCTCTGCCCGTCAGAGATTTAGTAGCCAGACCAGGGGTGAATTCTGTATTACTCATCCACTTTTCCAAATTGTGCTTAAATTGGGATGGGGGAGCCTGTTACATAGAATAGAAATTCTCTAAGAAATATATCTGACTCTCCAACATGGCCTGTTTATGTTGCAAGCAAAAGTTAGGACTTTAATCGAGTACTTCTGATGCTGTCTGATTTGCGGTTGTGTAAACTGATGCTGTTTGATTTGTGGTTGTGCAAACAGTTAATCAAAACAGTGTCCAGGGATGCCTTGTATGCCAGGCACAGTTCACCTCAGAAGTCTGTATGATAGAGAGTAAAGAGAAAAGGTTTTAAGGCATTCAGTAAGAAATCTTTGTGGATGTTCCATTTGCTGCATGTGTCTGGTCAGGTCCATACTGAAGGGGGCATTATACTCTATGACTGGTGTGATGAGGGCTCAGTACAGTCTTATGATGACCTCTTGGCCCTAGATGCCATAAACATTTCATGCTGACAACAGGAAACTTGTAGCCTTCCTGTTTTTTTTGCACACAAGTTTGTATTTCAGGAAGTATTCTAGCAGAAGTAATGGATACTAGAAAAAGTATATTCCAGCACCAGTTACCTCAAAGTTGTCATGAGAGGCAAGCTCAAAGGCAAGCTCAAAGGAAGGCAAAGTTAACTTTTCAAGCTCGACATGCAAGCCACATAGAGGAATTAAGTCTTTAAAATGTGGCTGGCAGATAACCCTTAGAAAGGTCATGCAGTATTTAAAGAGAGCTATAGATCAATCACTACAGCCTCTGTGAAAGTTGGAAATAGCGTCAAGGTGCAATTTAATACAATAATTACTTAGACCAATGTCAAGTGTCTAAGAAAAACAAACTGAAACTGCTTAGATACAGTATTGACCCGAAGGCCTTCCTTTTCTGACGCTAAAAGGAATCTGTAGTAATAATTTATGATGCCTCTGTGATCTGATGGGACATCTTTGATGGCTGTTTTGTTGATGGGGTTTAAGCTGCACCTTCAGACTCTGGTCTTTTTCAGGAGTACATCCTTAAATGGTATTTCTGCAACAGGTGCACTGCCTTTTCTGAATACTTCTACAAGACACTACGGTTGCGATGTGATCTGTAGATCTCAGTCTTCCTTCAGAGCCATGGTCATCTTTGGTATGTTCCCACGATGACCTCCGAGTAGAATACGTTTTGGGGTTATGTTCTAGTTGATAATGGATGGGCATCCTCAACTCGGACACAAAAGTTATGTACTTAAGCATAACAGTAGATCTGGATGAGCAGATCCGTCCTTGTCAACATCCCACCTTTCCTACTGCGTCTTGGTGGAAGTGCTCAAGGGTCATATTGGTGGTGAAGGTGGATGCTTTTGATAGCTTGTATTGTACTTATATTTTGAGCAGGACACTTGAGATCATATGAGGTATAGTCAAAGAGGAGGACCTGGTAGCCTGTGCAAGTTTTAGATAAGCTGACTGCTGACCTGTGCAAGTTTTAGATAAGCTGACTGTAGACCTGTGGTTTTAGTTCTTATAGGTTTAAGGTGCTTATCCTGCTAATCCAGCTTTTGTCATTACAAGTGCATAACTTTCAGATGTTCTTCGTGTTTCACTGTTGCAGTCATTACATTTGGGTGATCTGCTGACAGGTTGCCCTCAGTCAGCCTGCATTCCAAAGTCTTGGGTCCTGCGTCGGTTGCTGTCTTCTCTTCCATGACGTCAGGTCATCAGGGGTATAAAACATGCAGCCGATGCCATTTTCTTCTTTCTTGCCGCGCAGTGCCCGAAGCAGAAGCATTTCGCAAGTGTTGGTCGGCCGACTACTGAAATATTCGCGTTTGAGTTTCAGAACCGAAGTCTTCAATAAAACTAAGTACCCCGTTGGGGAAACTTTTTTTCTTGCTTTTTACCGATGTCAAAAAAGTTAATCATTGTATTAGTTGTGGGAAGCAAATACCTCATAAGGATTTCCATTTATACTGTATTCTTTGCCTAGGCCCTGATTACAATGTTGCCTGGCTGTCGGTTTTGTGCTAGATTTAACCAATGCACTATTAAGCGTCAGTATATTTTTGCATTTAAGTATTTTGGAAACAGATTTAACTACCCAGAGATTATGTCGGATAGCAGTCTGACTACTGGAGTACATAAAACGCAAAGAAAAGGACAGAGAAAGGCAGTCGAGATCCAAAACCGATGACTAAAAGCCAGTCGCCGGTACTCAGTGAGGTGCTTTTGCAGCCCCTGATACCCGCTACCTTTGAGTCGCAGGCCTCTACAGACATCCATGTGGAGTCCGGCATGCCCCAAGATACTCAAGGTATTGGACCGACGGATGTATCTCCCTCGGATGGGTCCTGAGCCACTGAGCAGGCATCTGCTTCTGAGGGTGTATTCAGACCTCAACATTTTTATATCAAACCGAAAGCTGCAAAACCAAAGGCAAAGACACCTTCTAAAACTAAAAAAACGACTCCTGAGCCATGTTCACAGGCCTCTATGCCTAAAAAACAGATTTTCAAAATGGCTGAAGACCTTATTACCAATGGCTGAAGACCTTATTACCTTGATCAGGGGTACCCATCCCCCTCCAAATAAGATGCCTAGGCAAGACACTGACTATGAAACTTCAGATCAGGTTTCTATTTCTTCCGATCAGGAATTATCTTTACCTCCATATGAGGATTCTGATGCTGAGGAGTCCATTCCATCTGCATTTCCTCCTGAGGATTATTCATTTGGAGGAACCTTGCATACTTTGAGGGAGCATATTCACTGGGAGAATCAGGACGTCTCAGAATCAAAAAAGAGGCTCATGGATTTCCTCCTTCTCCCTCAGCACAAGCCTTTAGCCATTCCCCCTGTGTTAGACATTGTGGATGATATTTTTTCGGAGTCAAGCCTGACCCCAGACTCTTTACCTCTGGCTCCCAGTAAGCCCGACAGGTATTACAGGGTCCCTGACTCTCATAAATTCTTATTTAGAAACCCTGCTGCTGATCCTGAAACTATTTTGCAGGGTCCAAAGGGAGTTAAGGCCTCAACAGAAAAAACCCTACCCCCTCCGACAGAGATTCAAGGGCACTGGACAGATGGGGGAAAAAGGTTTATACATCTGCAGCCTTGGCAATTAGGGCCTTAAACTGTAAATTTCATATGCTTAAGTACCAACAACATGTTATGGGATTGCTGAAACAGAAAATAATGTTGAGTTCAGAATGTGCAGAAAATAAGGAATTGCAGGAATTATTGCATGCAGCTGAACAAGTTGGAAAGCATACTTTACAATGTGGTTTTGACACTTTAGACGCCTCCTGCAGGGCTGCAGTTACTGGATCTGTGATTAGAAGGCATTCCTGGTTAAAGGAACAAAATTTGCCTGATCATGTTAAAGCTAAATTGCTAGATGCACCTTTACAGCATGATTCTCTGTTTGGTATTAAGGCAGAAGAGGTTTTAAAGAAAATGGAAGACAAAACTAAGTCTATGCAAACTGTTAAAGATTTCTTGCAAGTGCAGCCACCTAGATTCAGTAGACACTGGCCTACAAAAAATTGGTCCTTTTCTGCGTCAGACAGAGCTCAAAGGGGCAAATCCAGACACCCTAAGGGTTCCAGGTACCAGGCTCAAGACTCGTACAGGTCAAAGCATTGGGGCACATCCACCTCCAAATCTGGAGGAGATGAAGCGCAAACCTACAGAAAGCAATCCCAATGATTTCCCTCTGCCTACATCAAGCACTTATCTTTTGGCAACACCCGTAGGGGGAAAATTAGCACTTTTTGTACAACATTGGCAGTTAATAACCCAGGACAAATGGGTACTGAACATCGTATCACAGGGATACAGATTCCATTTCCACACTCTGCCAGTGACAAATGGTTGGCCAGACCTGCCAAAAAACCAATGGGCAGAGGCACAGAAACAGGTTACGTCCCTCCTGGAAATGGGGGCCATTCAGACAGTACCAGAACAGGACAAAGGACAAGGTTTTTACTCGACTGTTCTTGGTACCCCGAAAGGACAAGGCCTGGCGGCCAATACTGGATTTATTGATTTTGAACACATACCTGGACATTCCAAAATTCAAAATGCTCACTTTGCAACAGCTTCTGCCCATGCTGGGCAAGAATGCTTGGCTGGTGACTTTAGACTTTAAAAGAGGTATACCTGCATGTCCCAATAAGACAGTCGTGCAGAAGATACCTCAGATTCAAGGATGGCTTAATCCATTACCAATTCTCTGCACTGCCCTTTGGCTTATCTACTGCACCCAGGGTCTTTACAAAGTGCCTGGCACCAGTAATTGCATTTTGCAGACAAAGAAGTATTCAAATATATCCTTACTTGGACGAATGTCTCATTCAAGCAGAGAACAAAGACACTCTTCTACGACACCTGGCATTTGTGAAAAGGCTTCTAGCATGCCTAAGGTACACAATAAATGAAAAGAAATCACAACTGGTACCCTCTTAAAAGAGAACATTCCTGGGTGCAAGCTTGCATACTACTGCCCAGATGGCTTACCTCACGCTAGACAAACAAAAACAACTGACTGACTGATGGCAACAAAAACCCAGTCTTCTGCAAGACAAATTCTGCAGGCTCTGGGCTTCATGGCATCCTGCATCCTACTTATTCCATATGCAAGACTGCATATGAAGAAACTTCAATGGTACCTAAAAAGTTTATGGAGTCAACATTCACACAGTCTGGAAACAATGATTCCTCTCATCCCCTGCCTGCAACAGGAGTTTCTATGGTGGGCAAAGGCCTGTCACCAAAACATGGGACGGCCCTTCACTCTACCCCCTGCCAGCCAAACCTTAACAACAGACGCATCAGATTATGCCTGGGGTGCCCACATGGCAAAGAGATGCATTCAGGGCATATGGGCACCAAATCAAATACATCTATATATCAACCAGAAAGAGATGCTAGCAGTTCAAAATGCCCTAACAGCTTTCAAGGACTTACTTCATCCAGGACAACTACTGATAAAGACGGACAACACTACAGTTATGTGGTATATAAACAAGCAAGGGGGCACACACTCATACCCCCTTTGCAGACTAGCCATGGCACTGTGGGACACCGCTTTGACCTACCAAATAAATCTTCAAGCTCAATTTCTGCCAGGAAAAAAGAACACTCTGGCAGGCGATTTAAGCAGAAACCTTATGGATCCTCACAAGTGGAAACTAAATCCACAAGTATTCAGCATGATAACAGAGAAATGGGGGAGCCCAGACATAGATCTATTTGCAAAAAAAAAACTCCAGCTTGCAAACAGTGAAATAAAACACACATTCACCAGCACTTCACCAGGGTATCTTCTTTATTTCGTAAGCAATCTGGTACCTCAGCCTTTCGCCTTTACGGATCACAAAGCTTGCATTTTACAACTGGCTTAAATACTCATTCATTTAATTAATTCCAATTAACACAAGCAGCTTGCATTCAAGTATCAATTCATCCTACATATTTAAAGTAACACAGTGCAAGTAACATTAAATTCACTAAATACAATACAAAAATATATAAGTTTAAATATATATAGAACATAAAAAACAATTATATATTCCTTATATATTATCATTATTATTCTTCATATGGAATGCTGGATGTTGCAACTATTATTTAAATGGCTAATTCTTGATTTAGTCCAAAGGGTTTTAAAGTTTTAAACTTTATTATCATTCTAGTTTCTAATTCAAGTAAGTTATTAATATAATCTCCACCTCTATTAAGGTAGGACTAACCCAATGCACACAATTTTAAACTATTAGAAGAACCACCATGTTTAATAAGGAAGTGTTGGGCAACAGGACTAACTTCTCCCAGATTTCTTATGTCTTTTAAATGTTCCAATATTCGGATCCTGACCAAACGTTTAGTTTGTCCTATATACCAGACATTATCACAAGAGCAACCCAGAATATACACTACCCCTACTGATCGACAGTTAAAATATAATCTAGGAATAAATGTTGCCCCATTAATATTACTCAAATTTTTAACCCCGTCACAAATACAACAACCACATGAAAATGTGCCAAACTGAGAATTATTAATATAATTCTCTTTCACGAAGTTATGATTTAATAATTTTTTCAGATTTTTTCCCCTTTTAAAGGAGAAAGTAATATGTTTTGGGAACAGATGACCAATATTTTCATCCTCACTCACAATATACCAATATTTTCTCACTATTTTAATTAACTCCTTTGAAAAAGGGGAAAATCTAGTAACATAAGTTTTCCCCCAATATCTTCCCTTATATCACACACTTTCTCTTCAGTTCTCCCATTTCTAAAGTATTCATGTGAGTGAGGAAGTGGCCCATCATAACCGTCCCCCAAAACTTTAAATTTACTTTCTAAAAGATGATTTTTATCATAACCTCTATCCCTTAGCCTTAACATGACTTTATCTAATTCATGTTCTTTTTCATTCCCATCACTCGTGTGGTTATAAATTCTTCTAAATTCACCCAAAGGTAAAGATTGTAATAGATGTTCAGGGTGCATGCTTGTAGCATGCAAAAACATAGTCACTGAAGTCAACTTCCTAAATGGCCTATACCCAATAAATTCTCCATCAACAAAAAGGGGTCACATCCAAAAAATTGATATGTTCCCTGTTCAATTTATAAGTGAATGTTAATCCATGTTCATCATTTTCAAGACTCAAAAAAGTCTAAAAACTCATTAACATCACCCTTACAGATAAAAATAAGGTCATCAATAAACTGCTTATATAATATAACATTATTCTTAACAAAGTTGGATAAATAAACTTCTTCTCAAAAAGTCCCATATAAATAATAGCATATATGAGGGTGCAAAAGCAGCCCCCATAGCCATTCCTTTTATCTGCAAAAAAAATTCATTATTGAAGGAGAAATAATTATGAGTTAGGCTAAATTCAAGTAAACTGATCAAAAAGGTAGGTCTGGGTCCATCACCCAACAATTCCATAATAGATTCCAAACCCCATCTTAAATTGATGTTCGTATAAAGTGAATTAACATCAGTGGTAACCCAATAAAAATCTTGCTGCAATCTAATCTGAGATGATTCACACAATAATTCCTGAGTATTCAAAATATGTGCCACAACCTTCTTTAAGTGTTCTTTTAGGTGGAAATCCAGAAAAGTATTAACATTGCTTAAGAAGGAGCCAACTCCTGATACAGTTGGTCTACCCGGGGGTTTATACAAATTCTTATGCACTTTAGGCAAGGCATAGAAAATAGGAGTAATAGGTTTCTTAATATATAATTTACATATATCCTTGTGATCAAAGAAACCAAAATGTTCCCCTCTCTCTAATAAAATCAAGAGCTCATCATTAAATTCTATTATAGGGGCCTTCATTAAACTTTTATACTCATCTGTATTATTCAACAAGTCAGCCACTAGTTCACAATAATTAGCTTTATTTAAAATAACCCAATTCCCTCCCTTATCAGCACACTTAAAGATAAACTCAGTCTTTTGTTTATCCATGTTTTTAAGAGCTAACCATTCATTCTTATTTAAATTGTAACATTTCTTTTGCCTTAAAAATTCAGATAATGTCACAGTAATCTATTTGAATAAAACTTTCAAAAACATAGAAATGGCAGGCACCTTAATATTTTGTGTAAATTTTTTATCAGTTACCAGATGGGGTAATTTTAATTTTCCATATCCTGCATGAAAACAACTAGAGTATTCAGTAGATTCATCTGGACAAAAAAAATTCATCATCCTAATCATAAACTGACATGTTTAACAAATCTTCATCAAACTCATTGTCAAAATTAACATTTTCATTTTCAACAGAGCTTGTATCTTTCTTTTGAAAGAAAACTTTTAAGTGTAATTTTCTACTAAATTCTTTCAATTCAAAATACAAGTCAGCCAATGAAGGAAAATGTGTAGGTACAAATTTACTACCCCTAGATAACACAACCTTCATTTTATTTGACAAATTCAAATCAGACAAATTTACGATATCTAGTGTCCATTCATTATACTCACTCTGCTGTGCATAATTTGTAGCGGTTTCTTCCCTTTCTGCCATTTCTCCCTCGGACAGATTTATCGGCCTGAAATGAATGTTCTGTAGTTGGAGAAACTACAATGCCACGGCCCCCTCAGTCTCAATTAGAAGAAACTGCAGAGTCAGTAAAAGTTCATTTTTGGAAACATCTTTTAGTATTTTGATCCGTAGATGATGCAGAAACACTACGCCGCTTCTGGAAGCCGCTCCTAACCCTTGACCTCCTTTGCGTCGATTCACATTGCCATGAAAAAATAATCCCCGTTTCATAGTCTTTTAGGTCCCTTACTAATTTGTTCCTTTTAGAGAACTGAAGAGAAAGTGTGTGATATAAGGGAAGATATTGGGGAAAAACTTATTTATGTTACTAGATTTTTCCCCTTTTTCAAAGGAGTTAATTAAAATAGTGAGAAAATATTGGTATATTGTGAGTGAGGATGAAAATATTGGTCATCTGTTCTCAAAACATATTACTTTCTCCTTTAAAAGGGGAAACAAATCTGAAAGAATTATTAAATCATAACTTCGTGAAGGAGAATTATATTAATACTTCTCAGTTTGGCACATTTTCATGTGGTTGTTGTAGTATTTGTGACAGGGTTAAGAATTTGAGTAATATTAATGGGACAACATTTATTCCTAGATTATATTTTAACTGTCGATCAGTAGGGGTAGTGTATATTCTGGGTTGCTCTTGTGATAATGTCTGGTATATAGGACAAACTAAACGTATGGTCAGGATCCGAATATTGGAACATTTAAAAGACATAAGAAATCGGAGCGAAGTTAGTCCTGTTGCCCAACACTTCCTTATTAAACATGGTGGTTCTTCTAATAGTTTAAAATTTTGTGTATTGGGAAAGCCCTACCTTAATAGAAGTGGAGATTATATTAATAAATTACTTGAATTAGAAACTAGAATGATAATAAAGTTTAAAACTTTAAAACCCTTTGGACTAAATCAAAATTTAGCCATTTAAATAATAGTTGCAACATCCAGCATTCCATATGAAGAATAATAATGATAATATATAAGGAATATATAATTTGTTTTTTATGTTCTATATATATATATATATATATATATATATATATATATATATATATTTATTTATTTAAACGTATATATTTTTGTATTGTATTTAGTGAATTTAATGTTATTTGCACTGTGTTACTTTAAATATGTAGGATGAATTAATACTTGAATGCAAGCTGCTTGTGTTAATTGGAATTAATTAATTAAATGAATGAGTATTTAAGCCAGTTGTAAAATGTAAGCTTTGTAATCCGTGAAGGCGAAAGGCCGAGGTACCAGATTGCTTAAGAAATAAAGAAGATACCCTGGTGAATGTGTGTTATAGATCTATTTGCCTCTCCTCAAAATTATCAATTGAAAAGATTCTGCAGAAGGACTTATTACAGACAAGCATGGAAAGTGGACACCCTATCCTTCTGCTGGAAAAACCTGTCAGTTTACGCCTTCCCTCCTCTGCCTCTTCTACCCAAGGTCCTCCTAAAAGTCAGACAAGAGAAGCCAAAGATGATATTAATTGCCCCGGACTGGCCCCACCAATACTGGTACCCAATCCTAAGGAACTTGTCTCAATACCCAGCTTGGACCGTGCCTGAAAGACCACAACTACTGTCCCAGGAAAACAATCAGATCCTGCACAATCAACTACAGACTCTGAACCTGGCAGCATGGCTAATCATGTAATCATACAAACGACACCTCTCAGTAAAGCTTTGATGGATATCATTTTGGAAGCCAGAAGGCCTAGTACTAGAAAATCTTATGCTGACAAATGGAAGAGATTCTGTGCTTGGAATCGGGCACAAGGAACTGATACAGCAGAACCACATATCCCTCAGATATTACAATACTTAACTGAGATGCTTGACAAAGGCCTATCTTTCTCATCAACCAAAATCCATGCCTCTATCATTTCGGCTCATTACTATACAGAGCCAGCAATCTTTTCTCATCCTTTACTAAAGCAGTATCGTAGAGGAGCCAAAAACCTAAGGCCTTCTAGAAGATCACCATTACCTGCATGGGACCTCAATTATGTGTTGGAAAAGCTCACCCTGCCTCCATTTGAACCAGCCACTACCGCTGATATAAAGTCCTTATCATGGAAAACAGCTCTGCTACTAGCAATTACTTCAGCAAGAAGAGTTTCAGAGCTACAGGCCCTCATGGCTGTAGAGCCTTTTATCATATTTTACCCAGACAGGGTATCTCGGAGGACAATTCCTACTTTTATGCCTAAGGTGGTATCCAGTGTGGCTCTTAACCAAACAATTCATCTGCCAACCTTTTATCCAAATCTGCAGAACAAAGGGGAGAGAATTCTGCATTCCTTGGATGTACACAGACAGCTAAGATTCTACTTGAGCAGGAGAAAAGCTCTAAGAAAACCTGAGCAACTACTAGTGTCATTTGCTGCAGGATCAGAGGGAAAGGCTATCTCAAAGCAGACAATTTCAAAGTGTATAAGCCACTGCATCCGTTTCTGCTACTTACACCATGGTAAACCTGTGCCCAAGGGCATTAGGTCTCATTCCACCAGAGCTGCAGCTACTTCAGCAGCCTTTCTCAGAGGAGTACCAACAAAAGACATTGGCTGCTACTTGGAGTTCTGTTCATACCTTTACAAAGCATTACCATTTGCCTCTCTACTCTAAGTCCAGGGCAGGCTTTGCCACTGCAGTGCTGCAGGGCCTTATAGCCGCACCTAATGCTGCTTAGCTACAGCCTCCCAACCATAGCTTTGGGATTCTACCCAAATGTAATGACTGCAGCAGTGAAACATGAAGAACATAGTACAGTTGTGTACACTTACCATAAATGTAGATGTTCGAGTGTATTCACTGTTGCAGTCCAGGTTACCCTCCCGCCATCCCCCTGTCATTCCACAGTTTATCTTCCCTTCTCTATCTTCTACAACCTATGTGGTGTATTTGCTTGTAGATGAAGGTAAAGTTTATGTTGATGCATGTATATATGTGTATGTGTATATATATTATATATATTATAGTAATGCTACCTTTTTGAGGGCACCTGACATTGGGGGCAAGAAAAACTAAAGAAAATGGCGTCGGCTGCATGTTTTATATCCCTGACGACCCGATGTCATGGAAGAGAAGACCACAACCAATGCAGGACCCAGTACTTTGGAATTCAGGCCGACTGAGGGCAACCTGCAAGTAGATTACCCAAATGTAATGACTGCAACAGTGAATACACTCTAACATCTACATTTATGGTAAGTGTACACAACTGTACTTTTTCTTTCATAGAGGAAAGAAGTCTCGTAGACCAGAGACTTGTGTGGAAACTTCAAGACCCCACCCTGCATTAACTTGGATGTTCAGGTATTGCCAGTGCCTTCACATGCACAGTTTTTTTAGTCCATGAGCCATTGCAGGTGCTGATAGTGATCCAGCCACCACTGCTGTCAGCCCAGTCCTAGGAACAGGCCATCTTCAGTAGCTCTTTTCAGCATGCTGTTGACCATGGAATATGCTAGAGAAAGACAACTAATATGTATCCTGCAGGTTCCCTAGATTTTCAACACCTGTTGGATACCTTATATTTTTAACTTCTAAGTCTTTTTCATGAGACAGGAAGGCTTTATATGAAACTGATCAAAAGCCTGCGGTGACAAGTGGATTTATAGTGATCAGCAGCCCCCACCCCTAATGATATTACCCTTGATAAACCAAATTAAAAACAGTTTGGATTGGGACAGTAAATGTGTTTTTTTTTTCCAAAGAAGGTGATGCTGTGAGCATTTAAGGAAAGCGAGAGCCGCAAGAACAAGCATTCCCTCTCTTTGGTACAATATTAATAGGGTATTAATAGCAAAATTGTTTTTTCCCAGCCATATGTACTAGAGAGAGCTGATAGGCTAAGTAAAGAAGTAAAGCACTTACAGATAGAACAGATAGAATGTGTTTGTTACTACAACCAAAGCTCTGAATTCCACCCTTTGACAAAGAGGAAAGTAGCAGTAGCCATTTTGCCTCCAGACACTGAATTAAGACTGGCTGATTTTAAAAGATGTGTGCTTATGTCCTCAAATCTGGCAGTAACTACCTTTTACAGTTCCACAGATATGTGCTGTGCACAAAAGCAGTCACAAAGTGGTTGTTAATATTCTTCCTGGTATCAGTACAGAGTAATGTTAATTATCTTTACTTAAAGTGGTGAAATGTGCCTCTGGTGTAATAAATGCCTTTGTTAAGATCAGCATGCCTGGCCAAAATCAAACTTTTTTTTTTTTTTTTATGTTCATGTGTTAAATGGATAAACCTAGTAGGGACAGGCCACTTCCAGGGGTGACCTTGGGAGCATTGTCTGGTTAAATCAACTGCTTGGAGTCCTACATTACACAAATGGAGGCTGGGGGCATCAGACTCTAGACTATAAACTGCCAGACCGTCCAAGATTTTACAGCAAAATAACCTTGTTTCCTTTCAGACTTTTTCTTTCTCCCTAGAGGATGTATTGTTTGGGGGGGGGGCAGTGAAATAAAGTTTCACACACCCATTCTCCAGTGTATTCCATAAATGTTGATTAGACGATAAACTGATGAGGAAGATTTGGGTCAGACAGGAAGAAGGTAAGAGGAAGCGAGAACATCCAGCAAAGAGGTTGGATGGATTGTGTTAAAGAAGATCTGCGAGTTAGGCATGAGTGTTGAAGGCAGGAATGTGGCACTGAATTGAGAGAGTCGGTGACAGTTAACAGACCCCATGTAGAAAAATGGGAAAAAGGGGGCTGATGATGATTATATAAATATATATATAATCTATATCAAACATACAAAGCATACATGTGCACGCGCACACACACACTAGCTGCGACCCAGCAACAGCAGGGGTGCGGGTGGTTAAGGTTACCCTTAGAAATACTACCGCCAATAACAGAGGTGGGCCAAGTGTTTTCCAGCTAGCCTAATTGCCTCCTTTGGACCTGACAGGCCACCCAGTAGGGGGAACATACATATTTTCTTGATGGTTGGGGAAAATTATTATGGGCACTTGGGTTTTCCAAGTAATATCTGATGGCTATGCCACAGAATATTCAAAGGTATGTGCTTTAGATAGATTCTTTGACCTAATTTGCAGCTGTAAACTTAGACTCTGTAGTGCTAGACAAAAGG
The DNA here is from genome assembly GCF_019279795.1 of Protopterus annectens. Lineage (NCBI taxonomy): Eukaryota > Metazoa > Chordata > Ceratodontiformes > Protopteridae > Protopterus > Protopterus annectens. The sequence goes on along the minus strand of NC_056731.1, from coordinate 1,189,481,875 downwards.
CAATATGACTGTCTATGCCATGAAAAAGGTTTGGACTTTTATTTCTAATTTTCTATGGTGCTAAAAAAAGAGCAAATGGAGTTTTATTCAGTGTTTGTCAGACTTTAACATGTTTATGATTTTCACTGTGTTGATCATAAGTAATTTGATACCCTTAAGTGGTCAGAAGATGGGATGAGTACCCAGAACATAGAAGGATGTGTATCTGGTAATTGTATAGCCATTTCACAGGAAGCATTTCCTAATATTGGATTTGCAAATAGTAAGAATTCAGCACATCCATAGGTACCCTTTTTGGAACACAAGTCAAGTAGTGTCTGATCCCACAAAGTATCTCCAGCAGCATGTTTATTTGGTTGAGCAATATTTTTGCCTGAGAGTCATGCCTACCTGGAGACATTCTTGGAGTACATTCCAGAAAAAAAAAATCTGTATTGTTGAAACAATTCTGGAGTCTGGACCAGTCCTCCTGCTTTGTGCTCTGAATTTGTAGATATTTCTGTTGCAATGTTTGCTTAGTCCATGGAGAAGACTTGTCTACTTTTGAGTCCATGAAGCAGCCAGTAAGAGCTCCTATTGGGGGGATCAGCAGAATGATTTTCTATACAAGGCCTAGGCATGGGTAGGAGCACCTCCACAAGGGCAAGCATTCAGCAGGTAGAGGTCTTGTCAACCAATAGTTATAGCATGCTGCTCTCCTGTAACTTCAGATACCCCATTTACTGTGGATAGCAACATCTTGAAACTTGCACTGAAATTCATCTTGATGGAGAATGAAGGATTTGAGGGAGGGATCTTGTCGGGTCCTATCCTTGGGTATGCATTTCAAGTTTTTTCTGCTAAACTGTTTGATTGATCTGTGACTGCAGTTGATCACTGTGATCCTTAGGAACAATCCCAGAGTTACCTAGTCACACATTAGTGGTACTGAGGGCCAAGGATCCATGGAGTTGTCTGGTCCTGACTGAGGAATGTTCCTCAGATTATATTAGATTAGGAATTTGCTTTCTGGGACTAGACTACATGCAGATGCTTGTCAGTTGAAGCTGTAGTTGTGGGTGTGAGAGTGCAAGTTTGTGGAATACATTATAATTCCAGTGCTAGGCCCTAAGCAGACATCTACCAGTGTGCTTCTGCCTCAATTGGTCTTCTGTCATACCCTCATTCCCACAACCTGGTGTGCATCAGTCATAAGCTTACCTTTGTGGAATACAAGAGATTACCTCCTTCAGTAGTGGAAATGGAGACTGCACTTTGCCTCCTGAGCCGTTGTCTCTTAGACAGTTAAGTATAACAACTTTAGTCTCTCCACTTCCCCTCTATTGGATGCCCTATTGCTCAATAGGAGCAGCTCAGAGCAGGCTTATCCTATTCCAGCTCCCCAGAAGCATTTTGTAGTAGAGTTTTTGGAAAAGGCCTTACAACCTGGTATGTATTTCACTTCTGGCTCGACTTAAATATGTTGATTTTCATAAGCGGGGAGTCTGACACAAGGGCCTGACTTCTAGAACTTCACATCCCTGTCCTAGTTTAACTCACTCAGATGTCAGGAAATTCGTGGTATGAGAGGAGCATTGGCTGTTGCAGTTGTCAGATCTTTCTTGCTGCATTTCATGTGTGTTTATGCACTGTACAGCATGTGCACAGTTTTATATATTAGCCTCCATTCAGAGATTTCAGAAGAATACCCGAAAGGTAAACTTTTACTTTTGCTAGATTTTATCCTGTAGTCTGTAAATGTCTAAGTTGATGCTGAGATGTTTCAAAACAAAAATATTTATATTGAGTGTGGCAAATGTGATCTGATGCCTTTTCTGATTAGGCCTACAGCTTGACATGGACAGCTGTTTGTGTTGTGTGCAGTTTATCTTAAGGATAGAACTAAATTTCTCCAAGACTACATCACTCACAAGATGTGTGCCTGATCTGTTGCCACCAGGCTGTCTGAGAACCTCCCAAGGAAGCTGAAGCACTCTGATAAATATGTGATAGAGAAGAAATGCCACTCAACCACAGCCCATAAGGCATATCAATGTATCCAACACTCTAGTCATAGGTGACTCTATAGTCAGGCACACTGATGTTCTACTCACCAGGCTAAACAAGGAGAAAGTTACTGTCAGCTTCCTGTCATGTGCCAGGATCCGCCACATACCACACGCACTCAGGTCACTCCACAAGTACAAATATGACTCTGTCATTGTCCATGTTGGTGTGAATGATCTGATATGTACCTCCCTAGATGACATGAAAAAAGACATGGAGGAGCTTTCCAATCTTGTAGCCCAGGCAGGTATGACCCAAGCTGTGAGTAGCATCCTGCCATCACCCAGAATGATACCACAGTACAAGGACAAAGTGATTGACTTCAACAATTGGCTAAGCTTCTAGTGTCATTCTAAGGGGATCCAGTATCTGTCTCCCTGGGATGACATGATCGACAGACCATGATGCTTTGCCAGAGATGGCCTGCACCTGTCTCCCTTTGGAATTCCAGATACTGGCTAAGGCTCTTTCCACCCCTTATAATGCCTTTTTTAGGCAAGGTTCAAATGACAAATTCACCACCTTAACCAGTACAAGCAAGCAAAATCTGAAGGTAATGCTACTCAATGCTAGAAGTCTAGACCTCAAAATTCATTCACTCGAGGTACTCCTTAAAATGGAGAACATAGATATCTGTGCAGTGACAGAGACCTGGCTCAAGGCTCCAGAGAGCAACCCTTCATTACCAGGCTATAATTCATATCACACCTTTCGGCTACCTAACCTGGACGAAAACACTGAAGGCGGAGGTGTGTTCATATTCATTAAGGATATCCATATCTCCAGGCTAGTTGCTCAGCATAATGCATCTGAGATTAATCAAGTGCAACTAACTCTGGGCAAGACTGCAATCCAAATTGTAACTTGCTACAGATCCCCCACCATGCCCCAGGATTCACACTCCTCATTTCTTGATACACTGGAAAATATTAGGGTACAACCCAACACCCTAATAATGGGCGATTTCAACTACCCCACCATTAACTGGGAAAACTACTCATGTACCAACTCTTTTGCTCAACGTTTTCTGGAATTCATAAATTCCAGTGCCTTGGATCAACTTATCCACACCCCACCAGGGACAGCAATATCCTAGACCTGGTCATTACCAATGTGGCGACCGGTGTTCCACACCAGAGGTCAATTCCTTGTTGGTCAGATATGACCACAAGCTAATCACCCTAGACATCCACATCCCATCCCCAACCCCCATTAGGGAAACCACCGTAAGAAATTTCTCCAAAACCAACTTCATGCTTCTTAAGACAGAAGTGGCAAACCTCATGACACCCATGCAGACTGACAATAGAGGTACGACTGCTGAATCCTACACAGATACACTTACACGAGTGCATGGATTGTGCTATCCCTAACAGAACCAAGATGCTATCCTCCAAAAAAAGGAAGCCAATCTGGTGGTCCCCTGCCATAAACAAACTCTACAACAGAAGAACAACTGTTGCAAAAGAGAGTAAAATCCCATGATTGAAGGACCTCCCTGGTTAGCCTCAGTAAGAAGCTGAGATCCCTCATAAAATCCTCCAAAGCTAGTTATGAAAAAATCGCCACTGATTCTAAAGGCAACCACAAAGCATTCTATAGCTATGTCAAGAATCTCAATGACAACACTCAGATCTGCTATGAGTTACAGCACACTGGCACTAAATATACAGAACAAACTGATATTGCCAACATCCTGGCAGGTTCAGTGCTAACTTTATCCCCCCACCCCCCACCCCACTAAAGGGCCCATCTCTATACTGGAAGAATGCAAAGTTTCTGTAATCACAGCTGTACAGGTAAAAAACACACTCTCCAAAGCCAAGAACACAGCATACATGGGACCTGACAACATCCCAGGCTGTATTCCCATGAACTGCAGAATGAACTGGCACCCAACCTAAGCACCATGTTCTGTCATAGCCTCACATCAGGCTTTGTGCCCACTGAATGGTGCACAGCAATAGTTAGCACACTCCACAAAGGAGGAGCTGCCATGGACCCTGGGAACTACTGCTTCATTAGCCTAACGAGCCTTGTCTGCAAGGCAATGGAACATATCATCATGGATCTTATACACAAAGACATTGGTAATCTCCAAACTCTGGATCCCACCCAGTTCGGGTTTGTAAAAGGCAGGTCATGTTTCCTAAACCTGATAGACTTCTTTGAAACAGTCACCAAAGCCATAGACGAGGGTAAGGTGGTTCACACTGCCTATCTAGATCTCGCCAAGGCTTTTGACACCATCTCCCACTCTGGAATTATAGATAAACCCACTAAACTTAGGTATATATCCCAATGTCACAAGATGGGTTGCCAACTGGCTGACTGACAGAAACCACACTGTGAAAGTAGCAGACTCCAAATCTGACTTCAGACCAGTGACAAGTGGAGTACCACAGGGTTCAGTCCTGGGTCTTCTCCTGTTTGGTATCTACATTTCTGAAGTACAGGCTAACAGAGAAGGGCTTTGGCTAACAAAGTTCACAGATGACTGCAAACTAGGAGCCATAATTGAAACTCCTAATGATGTGGACATCCTACAAAAGGGCCCCAAGGAGACAGATGCCTGGTGTCAAAGCCATGGCTTCAAGCTCAATGCCAAAAAGTGCATTGTCATCCCTTTTGGTAAAAAAAAATAAATAAATAAATAAATAAATAAATAAACTGTACCCATGAGCTACCACATAGGTGATAGTCTACTAAACACCGAAAGTGTGATAAGAGACCTTGGGACACAGGTGGACAGTAGTCTCTCCTTTGATAATCACATCGCTGCAGTAGTCAGGAAATCCTTCTACTTGGCATACCTCATCACAAAATGTTTCTCATCCAGGAAAAAAAGTCATTGTTTCCTTCTACTCATCACTCATTAGACCCATTATAGAGTACAATGCCCCTTTTGGTATGTATCTCACAAGACATCTACAACTGGAAAGGCCACAGAAATACCTCACAAAGAGGATTACTGGCCTCAAACAGATGCTCTACGCAGACAGTCTCAAAAAACTCCAGCTTTACTCCGTCGCATATTGCCTACTCAGAGGTGATATCTGCCTAACATACAAAGCTATGTCAAACCCAGAGCTGTAGGACATGCTCCACTTAAAGAAATCCCAATCCCTCTGCGCTACATGCTGCAGGGACCAAAAGCTTGTCACTACAGTAAACAGAACATGCTGGAAGGATAGATTCCTGTCCCAGAGACTTCCCATACTCTAGAACAAACTACCTGTCTATATCAAACAAAGCTCCTCATTAGCACTCTTCAAGAAAAATCTTGATTGGATGGGAAATAGGAAATTCACCCCCTGGATCACCTCTGTGGCTGTGCTCAACAGGAGCACAGGAAAATAATTTTCTTGGGTGGCGAAAGCCAGGGTACCTTTTTGGCTAGGCTTATATAGGCCCTAGGGCCAATAGCCTAGTACCAACCTATGAACTGTTTACCGTCTGAGAGTTTTCATATCTCCTGTGCCATCAGAACCAGTTCAGTGCTTTTGCAGCCCCTTTCCTTGGAGTTCTTTTTAACTGAGGTATCTGGCATAACCCCTTTGGAGGCTGTCGCGTGTTGGCTTTAGGAATGTCTTCACAGACTGGAACTTGTGCATTGTCAGCTTGAAAGCTTTTCTGAGGGTCCCTGCAACTGTTGCCCACTTTGTTTAGTGAAAAGGATAGCAGTGCTGAGGGAAAGTACCCAAAGGTCAAGTTGAGGTCCTTGACATCCACCTATATATCAAAGCCTCCAAGTCAACTCACACAGAGAAGCTGAAGCTGGCATATGATAGCTTGCCTGGGCCTAGATCAAGAGGATCCTTATCCCAAGCCACTGTTAAGCCCTTATCCAAAGACTTATTCCAACTGGCTAATAACTTTGTCAGCATTCTTAAAGCTAGTAACCAGCACTGGAAATCTCAACGGGGTCACAAATTTCTAGAACAAAAATCGATCCTGTCTTAGAATACTGATCAGTCACACCAGATTCAGAGGTAGGTTATCTGACCTGTGTGGGCTGGATGCCTCCCATCTTGTAAATCCAACACAGCACAACCACTTCTATCTCTGCTTCAGTACCTGAGGATTTCGTTTGGTGACACCAATCATAGGATAAAGGAATAATTCAATGGGGTGCAAGGGAGTACTCTGATGCCCAGCTGAGGTATAGAACATCCATGGACCTTACCAAAAAACATTTGCTGTGCATACAGTCACATGTCCTGGAAAAGGCATTTTGTTAGTCCATCGCTGGAACCAAACTTCCCCCTTGCTCCAGGGGAATCGGAGATGTTCTGTGGGGGCTAGAGTTTCAAGTGCAGCAACCCTTTTGCTAATCTTGCATTGTGCCCCTTGATTACAGCAAGGGGCAGGTTGTTGCTCCATCGGGTGTTCACACAATTGAACTGTCAGACACAAATGTGCAAGTTCCAGGAATTTCTTCTGTACAAGCTGAATGATAAGGCAAAGGGAATTTGTTATAAGGACCTGAAGCAGGAGATGCTTGACTTATCCACCTCTCTTTCCAGATGGCCAACTGCTTCAAAACATGTAGGTATGATGCACTGGATTCATCTAAGGTAGTAACTGCAGGTCCCATGATTCGGGGACATGCCTGGCTGAGGACATAGCTCCTATCAGATCATTTAAAGTAAGACAAGGATCTTCTTCTCAGTATTTGAGACTGGAGAAGGGGAAAAGACAATGGTCAGTCAGTCCAGTATTTTTTTCATTCACAGGTTCCAAGATTTAAGTGGAATTACCTTTCAGAATTTTATCCCCTCGTACCCAAGCCAGAGAAAGGCAAACCTTAGAAAGAGAAGCCAAGATGCAGAAAGAAATTTCAAGTTAAGCATAAAGATAGGCAAACTCCACAGTAGAAACAGGACTCAAACTGACATGTCCCCCACAGAAAATCTCACTTCGACCCTCTTTTTGTTCCTAACCCAAGACACTTTTCCATCCCTACAAAGAGTGGACTATCCAGTTCAGTTGGTAGAGGAGTGGGCAAAAGATAGCACAGGCTTAGGACTAATGAAGTCCTAAACTTTCTGGGTCAAGGTTACAAATTCCAACTCCTAGTCTAATTTTAGGTGTCCCTTGTGCTCCAAAAAAAAAACAAGCTTATTTTGTCTCACCCTTATTAGAGAGCCTGTTATGATGAAGCTTTAGAAGATGTACCAGTAGGGGAGGAGGGTACAGAGTTTTATTCAAGATTCTTTTTGAGTTCCAGAAAGAAAGTACTTGAAAGGTCTAGAATGGGTTTCTAAGGTTAAAGTATTTTATTATCTGAAAGGTCAAGTCTAAGCCTATATTGTCAACTTGGATTTAAATAATCTCTCTCTATATACCTATTGCAAAAGTACACAGAAGGTTTCTGTGAGTCAGAGCAGATAGAGCACACTACCAGTTTACCTCTTTCTTTTTTTGCTTGTCTGCTTCACCCACAGTCTTCACAAAATGCACAGCTCCAGCAGTTATGTTTTACAGGACCATGGACATAGATGGCTGCCTGATTTAGGCAGACTTGGTAGAAGAGTCTGAAGATCCCAACAGTTTAAAGTGGCATGTTTCAAACAGCTGCTTCTCTATTTTGTCTCATTTGACCTCTGCAATGAAAGTAGTGTTCCTAGGTGCCATACTGGAAACATAGAATACCTGACAGCCTTTTTGCCTAATGACAAGGCTCCAGAAAATGTTGGAGAAGGATCTGTTACACAGCAAGGAGATTCCTCGGGTTCTTGGGTTACATGGTGCCTCTAGGAAAGCCCCATATAATGAAACTGCTGTAATAACTGAAACAGATGATGTTGATATTCATAGTCACTGGAGAATACAATCCCCTTTTGCCCTGTATCAAAAAAAAAAAAAAAAAAAGGAGTAGCCAGAGTGCAGCCCTCCAGCACCACTGACTCCTTGAACATCAGATGGGGGGGGGGGCATTTGGGGATTCTGAGGACACAGAGCATATGGCATGTGGTGGTATGAGGCAGAACACACATGTAAAAGTAGAGGATGTACTAGCATTAAACTCATCCAAACAAACTTTGAGTAGGAGTACCCTACACACGCACACTTGGACAATACCCCAGTGATGCATGTCGATGGGGGCACTGTTGTATACTCTGCAGACTGGCAGTGCAAACTATAGAAGTAGCCTAGGAGTCAGGACTGACCTTAAGGGCATATTATATCACAAGAAAATATTTTGGCCATCTAGGCTGAGCAGCTCACAGTCAGACCGTCACTGATGTATGCTTAGCAGTTATGTATTCTTGGATCTAGTAGACCTTTCTGCTTCTACAGAGAGCAGGAAAATTGGAGCATTTTGCTGCAGGCCAGTATTTTCTTGTGCCCGAAAATAGAGGCCTTCTGTTAGGTATGTTTATCTTTATTTACTGTGATCGTCAGGGTATTGCTGATAAGGGCAAGGCCAAAAAATGCTTTTAATAGCACTCGACCCAGGTAGCGGCAGTTCCTCCTCCTGACAAGTTTATGTTTAGCAAGGGTAAATGCAGTTCTTTTCAGTGAATGACCCTCTTGGTACAGAAAAAAAGATGGCCTTACCACACCCCAACCTCAGAATATATCTGACAGTGTGGATGATTTAGCACTCATGTGGTCCAGGTGTAAGTTAGCAGAGGATGTGCTGCAATATGACTGAGGTTAAGAAATTAAACATGAGGAAATGATATGTAGCTAAGTGGAAGATTTTTATCCTCCTGGTGTCTGTTACAGACCAAGACCTTAAATCAGACTGAGCATTTCTGGTTTTAACTACTTGCCAGACAAAGCAAGTCTCTCTTATGCCTCTTTCAGGGTATATGTTTTGTCTGTCTCAACTTGCTTCCCCTTAGCTCCTCTCCTGCATTTCGTTTCACTAGTCAAACAGTCCTTAAAGGGGGCAGTGCACTGCCCAAAAATGGCATTCTCCACCATGGAACCCCTAAATTACATAGTAGAGAAACTAATCCTGGCACCCTTTGAACCTGCTTTTACAGTTGAAATACGTTTCCTGGAAGGCACTTCATGGCTGTTGCATCTGCTATAAGAATTTCTTGGCTGCGGGACTTAATGTGTGAATGATTATTGTTGATCTTTCACAAGGACAGAATCACTCTGTATACCAACCCCAGCTTCATGCCTAAGAAGTATTGACAACTTTCCTCTTGTGTGAGCAGGAAACTTGTCAAGTGACCTCTATCAAATTGGATTGCCCAATGTGTTGTCTTTTGTTGCTACTTACCCTACAACTCTCTCCTTCAATACCTTTAGCCCACTCCTTGCACCTTGTCCAGACCCACTCCACTTCACCTTCTACTGCTTACACTTTACTTATATTGCTTCTCTGATAGTCTCTCGCTCCTCTTCTGCTCTTGGGCTCAACCAGCTCGCTCCTCTTCTGCTCTTGGGCTCAACCCGCTCCGTTCGCCCTGCGGGCTCACTCCGCTCCCCTACCCTGCCCCCAATTCCCACCCGCCCCAGTACCTCTACATTTATCCCTCCAACAATCCACTCCCACTTCCATTCTACTCCAATCAGTACTCAGTCCTCTGAACACACCTTCCTTCTTTCCCGCCAAAACCAACTTTCATTCTCCTCCCCATTCTCATCTGATTAACCAATCCTACTCCATTACCTCTTCCAGACCACACCCCTCTATAACTAATATTACTCTCCTCACTCTCTATATAACACTATCTCCTTTACACCAACAACAATATTCTGTCACTGTCCTACTGTTACTTTTTACAATATGCTCTCTAAATTCTCCTCCATCTTCCCTTCACTACTACTTCTCCCCTCCTTATCCTACTTCCACCATCTCTCCCAGCCTACTATTTCCTTCAACTTCCAATCATTCCATATAACTAACTACCACAACCCACCTCCACTACAATCATACTCTCTCATTTCCTCCTATCTATACCACTCAGACAACCTTCTATTTTGATTCAAACTTATCCCCCATCACACAATCTCCATTCCTATAGGCACTAGCAAATCCCTCCATTTCACAATAAACCCCAATCTCACCACCCTTCTGTTAGCCTAAACTATTACATACAACACCTGATTAGTACTCTCCTATCAGGTGACATCCACCCCAACCCAGGCCCTGCCACTATAACCACCACAACTAAATCCTTACTATTCACTTCCTTAAACTCACAAAGTATCGTTAACAAAGTCCCCAACCTTCATGCTTGGCTTATACACAATAAACCTGACATCTTGACTATTTCTGAAACCTGGTTGAAACCACATATTAAGGACTCTGAAGTAGTTCCCCCAAACTACTCCATCATAAGAAAAGACAGACCTCTCAAAAAAGGCAGAGGAGTAGCCCTTATATATTCCTCCTCCCTAGTAGTTTCTCCCTACAACAAACCTATCCCACACTTTAACAACACTGAACTTCTCCTTACTCTATTACAAATCAATAACTACAAACAAATATGTATAGCTTCCCTCTATATCCCCCCAGGTGACAATATCTCTACACTTGAACTTATCCTTTCTTGGCTATCCAGTAACATTAGTAATGAAACCATAATCCTTGGAGATGTAAACATTAACTGGGCCCTTATCCAAGCTCCTTTAAACACCACTAATATCAACCTCTACCATTTCTCACAACTGATCAACTTGCCTACTCACCCAGCCAAAAACCCCTCAAATGGGAGTATACTGGACTGGATTCTAGTCTCTCATCCCCACTATTTCACCAAAAGTGGCATCCTTCCCGACCCACTAGGTGACCACTTACCCACCTTTACCCACCGACTTCCTACTATCCTTCACTGGACCCACAACTTCATTACTATCCGCAACCAAAAAAAATTCAACCCAATAACCTTTTCAAACTCACTAAAGGCAGTAAACTGAACTTGTCTAAAAACATTACCTCTATACAACGCAGTCTCATACTTCAACTCAACATTCTTAAAATTACTTGACTCCCAAGCTCCCCTACAGACCAAGAGAATAAAAACTAAATCAGCCCCTTGGCTATCTAAAACTACTCTATCTTTCATGAGACAAAGAGACAAAGTGTGGGCACGCTACCAAAAACATAAGACAACCCCACTCCTCAACGAATACAAACTGCTCCGCAATAAAGCTAAGAAACACATCTCTTTTGATCGACAAAACTACTTCTCTACACTCCAAAACCAAAACAGAAACAACCCTCAAAAATTCTGGAAAGGAATCTCCACTCTCCTCCACCCCAGCAAACCAGATACTCCTACCCCAGATCCAAATGCTCCAGAACTAGACTTAGCCACCCAATTTAATACCTTCTTTATTGACTCTATTTCAAAACTGACCTCCTCATTCTCTACCTCCTCCCCATCTTCTAATACCCCATTACTCACCCCCATAATCTCTACATCAACACCCTACTCCCAATCCACCAATTCCTCTACCCCCTCTTCCATACAAATTCTATCCTCATCCATACCACTCCAGAATTCTACGCTGCCCGACTGCACTCTCTTCACTTTAAATCCCATTCCTACTACTACTATTAAGAAACTCCTCCAGAAATTGAAACCATGTACCAATGCTCCTGATAATATCCCTTCTTACTTCCTTAACATTGCTGCCGAAAGTCTGGCCTACCCAATTAGCATCCTAATTAACCGCTCCCTACTAGAAGGCACAGTTCCTCAAATTTGGAAACAAGCCTTTATTATACCATTACACAAAGGTGGTAACAATAATAACATTACCAATTTTCGTCCCATAGCCATCCTGTCCCCCATTTCAAAAATCCTTGAAAAATGTGTGCAAATCCAACTCCTTCCTCATCTCCTAGACAACAACCTTATAACCCCCACGCAGCATGACTTCAGACCTAATCATAGCACCATGACTGCCCTTCTCTCATTCATGAAAGAGTAAATAAAGCCCGAGACTCTGGACAAATCATTTCCACCTTACTCCTTGATCTTTCCAAAGCCTTCGATACTATCTCTCACAGCCTGCTCTTAACTAAACTCTCCAAACTCCACCTATCCTCCTCCTCTCTGAACTGGTTCTCTAGCTATCTATCCAACAGAAATCAAGCTGTAAAATGGAAAAAAGCAACTTCCTCTTTCCTAAGTACCCCTACTGGAGTTCCACAAGGCTCCATATTGGGCCCTCTTCTCTTCAATATCTTTATTAATGACTTCCACAAATCTATCCCTTTCTCTAGCATTGTCCAATATGCAGATGATTCTACTATCATCTGCTTTGCCTCTTCTATCTCCACCCTACAAAAACTTACTCAAGACGCCTTCTCTTCCACAGAGCAATGGATGCTAAACAACCATCTAGCTCTCAATGCCCCCAAGACCAAATTAATGTTATTTACTCCCTCCAAACTCCCTCCCCCCAACAAGAACTCACTCTTAGTTACTAGTCAAAATGACTCACCTCTTGAATTAGTGTTAGAGACCAAACTACTTGGGATCCACATTGACAACCAACTAAAATTTAATTCCCACCTACAAAAGAACATCAAAAAAACACATCAAAAACTTGGCATGCTGTATAGACAAAATGCCTACCTCACACCCACCACTAAAATCACTCTAGCTACTTTCTTCCTTATTCCCTCCCTCCTCTATGGTGCCCCACTACTTACTAATCTTCAGTGCTCATTAAAAAAACAGCTCACTTCTTGCTATAACAAAATTGCTAGATTCGCTACCACTCATAAGTCTTCCACTCACCACTGTCTCTCCCTCCAAAAACTTAATTGGTTAGAACTTCCCAACTATCTTGCTTACACTCAACTAACTCTAGCCCACAAGCTTATTCTAAACCCCTCCAACTGTCCCTCCCTCTCCTCTGCCTTTAAAATGCACCATCCAAATAGAGTTCTAAGGTCTAACAATCAAAATCTATTAGAGGTCCACAAACCGACTCATCCCCCAGGCAAAAACCTCCTTTCCTTCAGCCTTGCTCGCCTCTGGAACTCCCTACCACCAAACATCCACACTACCTCAAACCACTCTGCCTTAAAGAAGTCACTTTACTTACACCTAGCATCTCAATGGGAATGCTCTTGTACCCACCCCACATAACCAACTCTACCTTTGGCCTGTACTAACAAATTCTACTCTATTCATCTACTATGTTTGTTCATTAAAACGCATTTATGTTTTGCTTTTAGTCCTTCATTAGCCTGTACCAAGATTGTCACTGTCAAATGTTAAGTACATTTATGTTTTGCTTATGTTCTTTTATAGTATGTACTTACATATTTACTGTCAAATGTTAATGTACAATATTTTTTTTTTGGAGCTTTTCTCCCCAGGACTCCATTGAAAACGGGTTCTTAAATGGCCCAATGGACTATCCTGGTAAACCAACTGCAACAAATAAATAAATAAATAAATACTTTCATGGAAAACCTGTGCCAGGCCATCTCAAGGTACATTCCAGTAGAGCCACAATTGCCACCACAGTATTCCTCAGAGGAATTGATGTTCAGTTAGTTTCAGAAATAGCTCTCTGGTTCTTTGTCCACATCCCCCAACATTGCAATTTTAAGATGTTCTTCATGTTTCACTGTTGCAGTCATCACACTTGGGTTATCTGCCTGCAGGTAGCTCTCAGTCGATCCAAATACCAGAGTCTTGGGATTTCTGCATCGGATGCTGTCACTTCTTCCATGACGTCAGGTCGTGAGGGGTATAAAACAGGCAGCTGACGCTATTACATCCGTCTTTCTTGCCGTGAAGGAGCCCAAAGCAGAAGCAGTTCGCAAGTGCCGGTCGGCCACTACCTGAAAATTTCATTTTTCGAGTTTCAAACCTGAAGTCTTCTAAAGCTAAGTACCCCATTGGGGATTATTTTTTCCTACTCTAACCGATGTCAGAAGAAATTAACAATTGTCTTGCCTGTGGAAAGCAAATACTGCACAGAGATTTTTAAAATTACTACGTCACCTCTTTAGGCCCAGACCACAACATCCCTTGCTGTCAGTTTTCTGCCTTTTTTAACGCTCGAACCATTCATCGTCAGGCTATTTTTATCACTACATTTTTTTGCTCTCATTCTCCATATTCTGAAATGGCTTTGGTAAGCCATCCAACTACCGATCTTCTAAAAAAACACAAAGATAAAGACAGAGACAGACCGCATAGGTCAAAAACTGCCGACATCCATTAAGCTAGTCGCCAGTCCACCGGTACTCAGTGAAACACCTTTGCAGCCCCTGATGTCTGCTTCTACAGATTCACAGGCCTCTGCTGAGACCCATTCTGAGTCTGGTATGCCACGAGATGCTTCTTTGACTGTGGAACCTACGGATGTCTCTACCTTGGATGGGTCCAGAGCTGCTGTGCAGGCACCGGCTTCTGAGGGTGTATTCTGACCTACCGATATTCACATTAAACCAACAACTTCTTTTTTATCTAAAACTACCAAGTCTCTCAGGCCCAGAATTTGCACTACACCTAGAAAACTGACAACCAAAGCACATGCCTCAAAAAGAAATGCTTAGAATGGTTGAAGACCATATCACCCTAATTAGGGGAAGCCAGCCTTCCCCTGCTAAGAGACCAAGAATTGAGTTTCTGATTCTACAGACCAGGAGTCTGATGACTCTGACCCTTCTGATTACCAGTACATACCCTTATCTACCTTTGAGGATTCAGATGCAGAGTAATCCATTCCCTCTACCTCCCCTTCAGAGGATTTTTCTCTCTGTGAAACCTTGCATACTTTAATAGAGCATTTCCGCTGGGAATGCCAGGATTATCCTCAGTCCAAAAAGAGACTTAGGGAATTTTTAGAGTTACCTCAGCACAGGCCCCTAGCTATACCCCCTGTCCTGGATGTTGTAGATGATGTCTTCATGGAATTCAGT